>NC_141699.1:629098738-629288955 GCF_964263255.1 Lissotriton vulgaris
TTTCTATGTAACATATTTTTCGTATCGATGGAGGTTTTCTTTCAGAAAGTGGCGGGCTGAAAATATTTATAGCACAACAGAGTGGATGCTGTTCATAGGAGATCCTTCGACGTCATTGAAAGTAAGTTAATTTTAAGGAGTTTTGAAATCAGATTTCTTAGGTTGTATGGGTTTTTTAAACACAGTCATTTTGATTGTGTTTTTTTTTCCCCGCTGTTACATGATGAATATCTTCAAGTCACTGATTTAAGTGAAATTTGATACATTCTGAGAACAGCAAAAATAAACCATTTAACATGTATAATTAATGTTCTTCTGTTTGTACTTATGATATACATTTAGAAATGTGAGGTAGATATGGAAAAACTGAGTCTTTTGTAAGTGTCAATTTTAATGCTTATAGTGCTGTATTTCCGGGTACTGTTTTTTTTAAAAGGAATAGGCCTCACCTCAAAGAAAGCTCTTCAAAGCAGACATCTTATTTGCATCCTGAAACTATCATTTAAAATATTAGAGACAATTTTATGATGGCTTTACATCTTCAACATCAAGATACAGTTTTTTGTAAAATATATATATTTAGGATTGTGTAGGGGACGTAGAGAAGCAGAGACTTCTGTAAATGTCAAAGTTGTTGAAAAACTGTTTGTTCTTGAACCTTTTCCCTTGTCTTTTCTAATTTTTAAGTACATGTTTTAATATTTTTGGAAATGTTTGTTCTCTGTTTTACAGATTGAAAGTATGAAAAAATATTTTAAAAAGGTAACAAGAATTATAAGGTAAATGTTTTCTACTCTTTTTACCCGCAATGCACTGCTGATGATGTCACTGACACTATCTCTCATTTACTCTCTATAGCTGTCTTTCTTTTTACATTATTCTCTGTTTACTTCCCTTATACTAACTCTTCTTTTTTTTTAAAAAATATTTTTTTAGTTCGCTTAAAGTTCGCGAACCGGTCAGCGAACTTGAAGCGAACCAAAAGAAATAGAGCTTGCCAGAGTGATAAACATTCTAGCAATTTTATTTGAAAGGGGAGGTAGTTCTGAAAAGAACTTTTTTTTTTTGTTTTTGTTGTTTTATATATTTTTTTTTTTCTGAACATTTTTTGATTTTTTTGTATTTTTAGAACAGTTTTATGTTTTTTTGTGTTTTTTATGGAGGGGAAACAACAAAAAAACAGGCATTGAAAACGGCTCAACAGGAGCAAAAAAAAAATTACTTCTTGGGTGCATTAGGGCACTTATGGTTTTCGAACACCATATTAATCAAATTCCCATACGACAACATTGCACCGCAATATATACAAGTAAACCTCATATGTTGGAAATTTGGTTGAATATTTGGCACAGTTTCCTGTGCCTCTCTTCCTGACAAAGACATTGATGAGGTAGATCTGGCCACAGGAGTTGTCGGGGGATTGTCTTGTAGGTCCCTTAACTCAGCCCGGCTGTAGTTCAAGGGATGCCACCTGGTCATATGTCGATGCATAGTATAGTTGCCCATACTATATTTCTTCTCTGTGCCTCTTGACAATCTGTAATCACAGATGAGGCAGGTGACATATTTCGCATTCACCTTCTTCTCCCCTGGAGGGATGGAAAAAAACTGCCAGATGAAACTAGTTTTTCTCTTTGAAACACGGGGCAACTCTGGGATAAATTGTTGTTGATGTGGATCCTCTTCTTCTTCTTCCTCCTCTTCCTGCTCTCTGTTGGAGGTAAATTGACTTGGTGGTCCTCTCTTCTTATGAGGAGGTGGAGGTGGTGGTGGGGGTGTACCAGCTGCAGCAAGAATGGAAGCCATTGTTGAACTTCAGGTAAATGGTCTTTCTCTCACCAAGATGAAAGTCAGAGTGAGGAAAGAAGGAGGGGTTTACATGATTTGGGAAAAGCAAAAGTTCTGAACCAATGAAAAGTGTTATTTTTAGGTCACATGACCTAGTATTACATCATTAGGAAACCAAAAGTGAAATGAACTAATGAAAAGTGTTATTATCGAGTCACATGACCTGCTGTCTTTACGTTTCGCGCTTTGCGCCACTATCCAATCCGCTTCCGGGTCCGCTAACTTGGCGCGTCGGATAACGTATTACGCGACAACGCAAAACGTCATGATAACGTAACAGTTACGCTTAAGGAACGATTACCGGCTCGCGCACCAAGTCGCGGCTTTGAATTCAGCTAACGGGAAGCTGACCAGTTCGCGGACTAGGAGCGGAACAAATTTTTTTTTTTTTTAAAATGTATAAAAAACATGTACAATATATTTTATGATTTAAAGAAGAATACATTTTACAGATACAAATATTAGCTTTCAAAAAACCATTGAAATTCAATGAAAAAACCATAGGTTATAGTCCATATATAGTTAGGAATTAGCATTTACAAAACCTTATTTTACTCGCATAAAACCATTGAAATTCCATATATAGTTAGATGCGCTAACTATATATCGCGCACCCGCAATCCACTGCTGATGATGTCACATATTACATCATTCATGACATGGTCAGTGACATCACTGATGACATCACTGATGACAACTCAAATGACATCACTGATGACATCTCAAATGACATCACTGATGACATCACTGATGACAACTCAAATGACATCACTGACAACATCACAGATGACATCATTCATGTGTTAATACGATGAACCTCTACAGACTCTGATATATCCTTAGATACACTCAGTGAAAACAGACACTCACAGATTGTCACTCATCCATGGAGTTACTCATACACCTAGACAGTCATACAAAGAATCAATCACACCTCCAATTCCTCAACTATACAGTTATACACACCTTACTTATTGAAGCATATTCTAACACATATTTACTCTCTTATATAATCCCTAATAAAAGTTCACAATGATCCATACAGCCATTCACACATTCACTGGCTCTAATGCACAGTTATTTATATATGTTAACTCTCACATGTACTGTGTTTTACATATGTACTTACTTTGACATGTAGCACTGAGATATCCATTCACTCACCAATACACTCATGCACACAGTCAACCGCCCATACAGCTGTTTCCACATGCACTTTTGAAACCATACATCTAGTGAATCAACTGCTCACACATCTATGCACAGAGTCACACACCTCCCAGCCACTCACACATATACTCAGTCTCCCATACAAATACTTGAGCAACCAATCAATAACCCATATAGTTATTCATATAGCTACTGATCAACACATGCAGCAGTTTACAGAACAACAGATATAATGATGCACAAACTAATATAGTTTATTCACTAACCCATGCACTCAGTGAGACACATTTAATCACTCCCTCATACAATCAGTCATGCACCTACTAAATCCTTCATCCAGACATTTATACATCCACTCATTCTTCAATATGTAAGACATATTTTAACTTTACAGAAACATACAGTCACTGGATGTTGTGATCAGTGATGTAATATGGTTTTTTCATTGAATATATATATATATGTATATATATATATATATATATTCACAAAAATAAACATAGGTTACGTTATAGTTAGGCTTACATTTCACTCGTACAAAACCAGAGAAATTCACCCAATGTAGTGATCGGAGTTAACTATAACTTGCGCCCCTGCAATGCACTGCTTATGACCACACATATTACATCACTCATGACATGGTCAGTGACATGACTAATGACATCACTGATGCCATCTCAAATGACATCACTGATGACATCATCCACATCATCTCTGACGCACCCACTCACACCCCTATAGAATCTTTTAAAGACCCACTGCTATTCCCACACAACCATTCACAAATCCATTTACAGAGTGTAATGGGGCAGGAAAACGTACCCCTCGGGAATGGTGGAGCCCGCGCCCTTCTGACTGTGCATTTCCCCCTTCTCCACAGACCAATGAATGGGAGGACGGAATGACCGAGCCGGACGGCGATGAAGAAGAGAGCGGCTCCTTTAAGTGGGCGTCTACACCTAAGGGGGAAGGCACTGCAGGACGTCACGGGAACCGGATTGGAGAAAAGCCAGGAAGTACTGTACACGGGGTGTGTAATCACCCCGGAGGAGAAGGCGGGAGCGGAAGGGACGGAGTGGAGCGGCCGAAGCAGAGACGGAGAAGAAGACAGACAATATCCAGCAGAACAGCGTGGAGAAGACGGAGGGTCCGAGACAAGAGGAGAGCCAGGAGGCCAACGACCCCGCGAACCGCCGTTCACACTCCCGAGGGAGGAGAGTGGCTGTCACAGGTACGGCGGCGTTGGGCAGCCTGGGTGGGGAGCCGGGGTGCTAGAGAGTAGCAGTGTAAATATCCCTGTTTGTCCCTTTCTATGTGCTTTTCCTACCCTTCCACTACCTTTTACCATCCCTGTTTCCCCACTAAACCCCCTACTATATGTAGTTCACGGAGCACTGTGTATAGAGCACGCCTGAGTCACTGGGTTCATCCCTCACTCTCCCCGGGTCCGTTGGTGCACCCCCCCCTAGAGGACTGTGACCTAACGACCTCCCTTCTTGTTGGTCTTTTTCATGTGGCGGAACCATCGGTAACCGGAGTGAAGACCCCCCTACCCGAGTGAGAAAAACGGGAGAAGACCAGCGCCACGGACCCCAGTACCTTTGCCCGAGAAAGACTGACCTTAAGGACCAGAAAGACGTTTATGTCAAAGCCCATAAGAACCTTAAAAATAAAACCTTCTTTGAATCCTACACCTGGTGTCACGGTCGTCCCTACTCCCACGCCCACACTGGTGTCAGAAGTGGGATCCGCCCCATCAGAAGCGACCATGGCAATGGAACAGGTGATACAGACTCTCATAGAAGGACAGCAAAAGCTAGAATGGACAATAAGCCAACAGATCAACACCGCTGATGCCGACCGGGACTTGTTCTGAACCTCTATGTCACAGCAAATGGACACCCTACAAAAGGTAGTACAAGCCCCAAGTACCTCCTCTTCCTTGGACAGAAGGCCAGTCAGACCCCATCCTTCAGGGGTGGCCTTACAGAAATATGTGGTCGGGGAAGACCCCGACGCGTTCCTGTTAAACTTCGAACGTGCGGCAAGAGCCTGTGGGTGGCCTTAGGAAAAATAGCCCTTCTTTTTGGCCCCACTACTGACCGGAGAAGCACAAACTGACTATCAGGTAGCAAACCATTCTGGAACGTCCTCCTATGCCGACATAAAAGCGGTAATTCTCGACCACCTAGGGATGGACGCGGAAGCATACAGGCTCCGTTTCAGAAAGGAGAAGGGAATCACAGGAGAGAACCCCAAAACCATGTATCTACGAGTCAAGATGGCCGCAGAGAAATGGCTCAGACCCGATATCAGGAGCAAGGAGGAAGTCATGTCCAGCATCATACTTGAACAATTTATGGAGGTTATGCCTTATGGCACGCAGAGATGGTTAAGGCAACACCCCGGTCTATAGGCGACTCAAGCCATTGAGATGGCAGCCAACTATAACAGGGTAGCACCCGGGACTTTTCCATGGCATACAGAAAGAAGCAATAAATCCACTCCCACTCCGTCCAAAACGGAGAAAAAGAAGATGGAACCCGAACCACTCAAACCGTGCCCATTTAAACCAGAGGGACCCACGATGAAGGGGCCCCAGTGCTTCGAATGCGGGGAGTGGGGTCACATAGCCAGGATGTGTCCCCAACGAAGACCCCCGGAGGAACCCAAGGAGGTCGGCTATATTCCCAGGGCCATGATGTACACCGCCGAAATAGGCCCATCATTTTACGTAAGGGTACGGGTAAATAAGAAATTAGTGAAAGCCTTACTTGATTCACGATGTCGACAGTCAGTCGTCCAGAAACGGCTGTTACACCCCACCCAGATAGGCCACGAAGGTACCGTCCACATTAGGTGCGTCCATGGTGACGTCAAACCTTACCCTATGGCCCGAATAACCCTGCACCCGATAGGTAGGGAACCATGTTCAGTGAAAGTGGGAGTGGTCCGATCCTTACCAGAGGAGTTGATAATAGGAGTAGACAATCCAGATTTCCTATCTCTGTTTAAAAGGGAGTTAAAAGACCACCCTGCAGGGGCTTACCTGTCCATAGAACCCTGGGTGATAGATAGGGGGTTCAAATTTGCACAGGCCAACGATCCCTCCCTATTAAATGCATGGGAGGCGGCTCATCTCTCTATGGCCTCTCCTACCCAGGGATACCCCAGATTCAGAATAGAAAATGACCTACTCTGTAGAGAAGGGAAAGAAGGAGAGCCAACACAACTAGTGGTACCAAAGGATTTCAGGGAGCAGATTCTTTTCTACGCCCACACCCACCTAACCGCTGGGCATAGTGGAGCTGAGAAAATGACACAGAACACATTGCAGCTCTTTTATTGGCCAGGTATATACAAGGAGGCAGAGAACTACTGTAGACAATGCGAGGTGTGCCAAAAGAAGAACCTAACCCGACCACCAGCGGTACCCCTACAACCCCTACCCTACAGGGTGGGGATGGACTTAATTGGTCCCTTACCCAGCACGTCAAGAGGACATACCTATGCCCTCATGGTGGTTGACTACAATACAAGGTTCCCAGAGGCCTTTGCCCTCAGTGCCCCAACCACCAAGAACGTAGCTGACAAACTGGTGGAGCTATTCTCAAGGGTGGGGTTTCCACACAAGATCCTAACAGATCAGGGGACTCCCTTTGTTTCCTGGATGATGGGAGAGGTATGTAAAATGCTTGACCTCCATCACATCCGAACGTCCGCCTACCATCCCCAGACGGATGGCCTCGTTGAGAGGTATAACAGGGCATTAAAAACAACCCTTAAGAAGTTATTAACTGCCGTAAACAAGGACTGGGATAGGATGCTACCCTAGCACTATATGTGGTGAGAGCACAGGTACAGAGCAGTTTGGGGTTTTCACCGTTTGAGCTGTTGTACGGCCGCCAACCACGTTCTCTCTTAGAGATAAGCAGGGAAGCATGGGAAAAGGAGGAGGCCGCCGAACAGAGAAACCTGTTGGATAATACACAGCAGTTAAGATCCAGGCTGGAAAAACTAAGGGATTTGGCATACTCGAACTTAGAAAAAGCCCAAACTACTCAAAGACGGTACTACGATAAGGGAAAAAAATGGAGGACCCTAGAAAAAGGGGATTGGGCCCTCGTGCTCCTACCCTCCTCAAAAATTTCGGAGTGAGTGGAAGGGCCCCTATGAGGTGGTAGAGTCCTTTGGGCATACCACATACAGTTTACAAATGTCACCTAATAGGAGACAAACCTTCCACATCAATCTCCTTAAGAGCTGGCTTGGTCAACACCCTCGCCCAGCCAATCTAACACTACCATCCGGTGGTACCGGGTCGACCCTGGAGCACCTTCCAGTGAACGCAGAGCTGACCGAGACAGAAAGAAAGGAGCTAACAAAGACTCTACACCCTTTCTCTCCGATCTTCTCAGACACCCCGGGTTGTACACATATGGCGGAACATCAGATCCTCACAAAAGAAGGACAGGTAGTGAAACAGAGGGTCTATCGCATTCCAGCAGCAAAAAGGGCGGATGTGAGGAAGGAGGTGCAGGAAATGCTCAGGCTAGGAGTGATAAGACATTCAAAAAGCAGCTGGGCGTCTCCCATAGTCATGGTTCCTAAACCGGATGGGTGTACCCGCTTTTGCATGGACTTCCGAGCCCTGAATGCTGTGTCGTCTTTTGACGCATTTCCGATACTCCGGGTGGATGAACTAATAGAACGGATAGGGGACTCTCGATATATAACCACCCTTGACCTAACCAAGGGGTATTGGCAGGTACCACTCAGGGAGGACGACCGACACAAAACTGCCTTTGCGACAGAAGATGGGCTCTTTGAATTCACTGTTCTCCCTTTCAGGCTCCATAGAGCCCCAGCCACATTCCAGCGGTTAATGAACACGGTGCTGGCACCACACCAAATACAGCTCGGTGTATCTTGATGATATAGTCATCTTTAGCACTTCATGGGAGGAGCATTTGAAACATTTAACCAACGTCCTAACTGCCTTACAGGCAGCCGGACTCCATGTGAATGCAAGGAAGTCAAGAGCAGCGTACCCAAAAGTAAAATACCTGGGGTTCATGCTAGGGGAAGGAGTTATAGCCCCTCAAGAGGAAAAGATCAAAGCCATAACCAACACGCCCTTCCCATCCACGAAAAGGGAACTGAGAGCATTCCTAGGTCTCATAGGATAATATAGACGCTTCATCAGGAACTTTGCAGACCTTTCTAGTCCCCTAACCGACCTCCTACAGAAAAACATAAGGAACACCCTTCCGAACTCTCCCTCTGAGGAGGCCCAGAAAGCCTTCCAGGCCCTAAAGAAAGCCCTTACTACGAGCCCAGTTCTCATTCCGCCAAACTTTGGTAAACCCTTGTCCCTAGCCACAGATGCCTCCGACACTGGCATTGGGGCCATGTTATCACAGGAAGGGGATGACGGAGACAAACACCCCATACTCTACATAAGTAGGAAGCTCCATCCAAGGGAACGGAAGTATCCCACGGTGGAAAAAGAGTGCCTGGCCATCCGATGGGCAATAGACAAGTTGAGGTACTACCTAGAGGGTAAGGCTTTCGTTCTTTACTCAGACCATGCACCCCTTCAGTGGATGCAAAGAAACTGTTACCAAAATGCCAGAATACTGCGCTGGTTTCTATTCCTACAACCTTTTGCCTTCACGGTGGTACATCGGAAAGGTGTGGACAACGGGAATGCCGATTTTCTCTCCAGGATGCCTATTCTCCCCGATCGAGAGAATCCAGGGGGGGAGGAATGTAATGGAGCAGGAAAACGTACCCCTCGGGAATGGTGGAGCCCGCTCCCTTCTGACTGTGCGTTTCCGCCTTCTCCACAGACTAATGAATGGGAGGACGGAATGACCGAGCCGGACGTCGATGAAGAAGAGAGCGGGGTCCTTTAAGTGGGCGTCTACACCTAAGGAGGAAGGCCCGGCACTGCAGGACGTCACGGGAACCGGATTGGAGAAAAGCCAGGAAGTACTGTACACGGGGTGTGTAATCACCCCGGAGGAGAAGGCGGGAGCGGAAGGGACGGAGTGGAACGGCCGAAGCAGAGACGGAGAAGAAGACAGAGAAAACCCAGCAGAACAGCGTGGAGAAGACGGAGGGTCCGAGACAAGAGGAGAGCCAGGACGCCAACGACCCCGCGAACCGCCGTGCCACACTCCCGAGGGAGGAGTGTGGCTGTCACAGGTATGGCAGCGTTGGGCAGCCTGGGTGGGGAGACGGAGTGCTAGAGAGTAGCAGTGTAAATATCCCTGTTTGTCCCTTTCCTATGTGCTTTCCCTACCCTTCCACTACCTTTTACCATCCCTGTTTCCCCACTAAAACCCCCTCCTATACGTCGTTCACGGAGCACTATGTATAGAGCATGCCTGAGTCACTGGGTTCATCCCTCACTCTCCCCGGGTCCCTTGGTGCACCCCCCCTAGAAGACTGTGACCTAACGGCCTCCTTTCTTGTTGGTCTTTTTCATGTGGCGGAACCATTGGTAACCGGAGTGAAGACCCCCCAACCCGAGTGAAAAAAACGGGAGAAGACCAGCGCCACGGACCCCAGTACCTTTGCCCGAGAAAGACTGACCTTCAGGACCAGAAAGACGTTTATGTCAAAGCCTATAAGAACCTTAAAAATAAAACCTTCTTTGAATCCTACACCTGGTGTCACGGTCGTCCCTACTCCCACGCCCACACAGAGCCATACCAGTACTTACACAGCCACTCACTAATTCATAGATCTACACACATATCAACTTGCTCACCCATAATGCCACTCATACATTCGCTCAGTCACCAATACATTCATTGACATATCTACTCATATACCCATACAGGCACTCACACACTGTCAATCATACAGGTACGTACTAACCCTAACAGTTACATACACATCCACTTACTTGCTCAAACATATAGTAACACATACTCATTCACCTATACATTCACTGACAAAACCATGTACTCATGCATATTGCCACTCTCACAGTCACTTAATCATGAATAAAGTCACTCATATACCCATTCACTCATCTATTCTGCTTTTCACATACCCGGTTACTGACCCATACTGAAACGAAAACTCAGTCACCTACATAGCCATATATACATTCACTCACCCATACAGCATTTCACACATACGCTCACTACCCCATACAGGTGCTGACTAACTCACTCACATGAAGGCAATCAAACACCTCCTCACCTCCTTATCCACAAACAGAAACCCAGACAATCACAGAGATAGTCAACCATATAGCCAACCATGTCCCCACTAACACACTCATACACCCACTTAGACATCAACTGACAGACAGTTACATTCACACAACCAGCCACTCATCTATATATTCACTGAGACGCCTAATCACTCACTTATACAGTCAGTCACGCATTCAAACAGTCATTCATGCACCCACTGATTCACCAATACACCTAGGTAAATATATTTAACTCTCAATCTTTTTAAAAACACTCATAGTCACTGGATGATGTCATCACTGATGTCATTTGAAATGTTATCAGTGATGTCATCATTGATGTTACTGACCATGTCATGAGTGATGTAATATGTGAGGTCATAAGCAGTGCATTGAGGGTGTGCAAGTTATAGTTAACTCAGCTAACTATAACAGCTGAATTTCTCTGGTTTTGTACGAGTGAAATGTCAGCCTAACTATAACGTCCCTGTAATCTTTGGGATTTTTAGTGAATTTCTAAGGTTTTTTTAAATTCTTTTTGCTAACTACAACATCCCCCAAGGCCCCCCTGGAGCAACGGGGACTTTATCCCCCAACAAGTAGTGCACCAGGAGGCACATTTGCAGAGTGGTGAAGGAAGGGGACATGGTCTTTGATAACCTCAGCAATCCCACTGTGTGGGACTTACTGGAGGTCGGTTGGCCCCAAACAATGTCCTTGGGTGGCAATTACCCCTCCTATTACCTTCAGTAAGTCCCACAAAGCAGGATTGCTGAGTTCAGATAGCAGGCGATGCCAGCTTTCTCCACCACTCTGCAAACACACCTCCTGCATTGCTCTTTGTTGGGGGATGAAGTCCCCATTTGCTGCTGAGGGTCCTAAGGGGCCAACTATGCCACCTGTTACCTCCTGTAAGCCCCACACCATAGGACTGCTGGGAGGTGATCGCAGGACATGTCCCTTTCATCAACACTCTGCAAGTGCGCCTCCTGGCGCACTACTATTTGGGGGGTGAAGTCCCCTTGCCTCTTGGGGGTCCCTGGGGGTCAACTAACCCACCTGTTACTTCCAGGAAGCCCCACACAGCTGGATTGCTGAGAGGTGTTCAGAGGCCACTATTCTCCAAGCACACCTCCTGGCACACTGCTGCTTGGGGGATAAAATCCACTTTATTCCTTAGGTCCTCAGGAGTCAAGGGGACCTCATCACCTCATCAGCAGTGGACTGAGAGGTATGTTTGCAGAGTGGTGGAAAAAAGGGTGTGGCCTCCAATCACCGCTCAGCAATCCCACTGTGTGGGGCTTACTGGAGGTAGCAGGTGGGCTAGTTGGCTCCTAAGGACCCTTACCTGCGATGGGAACTTCATCCCTCAACCAAGAGCTTGCCAGGATGTGTGTTTGCAGAGTATTAGACAAAGGGGGCAGAGCCTCCTGTGAGTTCCCGGCTACATTTTTTTTAATTATAATTATAATAAACTGTGTGGGTCCCTTTCCCTTTACCTTTTTGGACCCCGGGGTCCCATTCCCCCAGGGCCTGATCCATTTTTTTTTTGTGAAATAAAATGAGAGGGGGCTACATGGCCCCCTCCCAAGGCACATTTTGTCCCGGAGACCCCATCTCCTTGGGCCACTCCTTCATTTATATATTTTTTTTAAAAGGGAGGGTGCCGCGTGGCCCCTCTCCCCAGACCTATTTCTACCCCAGGCACCCCATTCCCAGGGGGATGCCTTGTATGAATTCTTTTTTTAAATATAGAAGGTGGGCCCCCTTCCGCAGGCCAATTTCGGCCCTGGGGACCCCATCCCCCGGGGCACGGCCTTTTCCTTTTTTGAAATTTAAAAACAAAGGACTCCTGACACCAATTTGAGCCGTGGGGACCCCATCCCCCAGGGCCAGGCCTTAATTTTTTTTCTTAAATGGGTAGGGGGGCCTGCGTGGCCCCCCTCCTCAAGCCGATTGCCCCAGACTTGGGTGTAAGTTATTGTTAGCTCAGGTAACTATAACTGCTGAATTTCACTGGTGTTGTACAAGGGAAATCTGAACCTAATTATAACATCCCCTTAACATTTGTTTATTTTCAATGAATTTCTAAGATTCTTTTTTTCTATTTCGTAACTAAAAGGCCCTGTAATCTTTCATTTTTAGTGACTTTCTAAGGTTTTTATTTTTATTTTATTTCCTAACTTTAAGGCCCATGTAACCTTGGGTTTTTTAAGTTAATTTCTAAGGGATTTTTTGTTTTAATTCCTAGCTATAAAGTCCCTTTACCCTTTGGTTTTTTTTGCGAATTTCTAAGGTTTTGTTAATTTTGTTTCCTAACTGTAATCTCCAACCTTTGAGAGTGGGTGTGTAAGTGGCTGTATACATCGGCGTGTGGGTGTGTGAGTGGCTGCATGTGTGAGTGGCTGTTTGGGTCTGCGAGTGGGTGTGTGAGTGGCTGTCTAGTTCCAAGTGTGGGTATATGATTGGTTTTGTGGGTGTGTGAGTGGTGGTGTGAGTCTATGAGTGGCTGTATGGGTCTGAGTGTGGGTGTGTGAGTGGTTTTGTGGGTGTGTTGGTGGATGTGTGAGTGGCTATATAGGTCTGTGAGTGGGTATCTGAGTACCTGCATGTGTCTGTGAGTTGGTGCATTAGTGTCTGAGTGGGTCTGGGAGTGAGTGCAGGAGACTCTGAGTGGGTCTGTCAGTAGGTGTGTGAGTGTCTGAGTGGGTCTCTCAGTATGAGCATGAGTCAGTGGGTCTATGAGTGGATGTGAGAGTATCTGAGTGGGTCTGTGAGTGGAAGCATGAGTTTCCAAGTGTATCTTCCAGTGGGTGTGTGAGTTTCTTAGTGGGTCTCTGAGTAAGTGCATGAGTATGTTTGTGAGTGGGAGTGTCTCAGTGGGTCTGTGAGCTAATGTGTGAGTCTCTCAGTGGGTCTGTGAGTGTGTGTGTTTTTGAGTCCACAGAGAGTGAGCTTTCCCATAACTCAGGACCAATGCTTTGCACCACCAAAAACACCTTACAATGGATAGCTTTAGTCCCAGGTGGCTTTAGTGGTACTGTGAGTAAACAAAATATGCAATGTTGTCTACAGATATTACCAGTGATTGATATGAATTCAAGCATTTCATTACAATCTTTTATGCGACTCAAAATTCCACGATGAAGCACTACCCCCTCCCACCCAGGTTGCTACCATTGGCCTAACACAGTGGTGCAAACCACTCACATCAGTGCAACCCAGCATCACTCCTCCCCACCCCCAAATGAGTGAGTGCCATAGGGCATAGCATAGCCCACTTCATATGCAGCACTGACTCCAAGTGTAAACCTGATTGCTCAGCCCCCACCCCATCCCTTGAACAGCACACATTACTCATTCTGGTTTGATTGGTATATCTATCTGCTCTCCAGCCCAATGCAAGCAATCTGTACAAGCAGCAGAAGTAAGCTCTCAAGCCAACACCATCTGCTAACCATGCAGGACTCAGGCTTCCAGCCATGTACCCCATCCACACTGCAGGGGGCAAACCCAAGGCAACTAATAACAGTGAGACAGCGGTCTTAGTCACACACTCATGGTGAATAATTCACAGCTCCACCGATGGACCTCAGATCAATCCTGCCCACAGCCTGCAGTGAAACGTTTGCAAATTTGCGCTATTCTTGGCCTTTTTTGTTCACGATCTCTCTTTGTGGTTTGGATAGCATCTGATTTATGTGATAATGTTCAACATTTACTCTCTTCATTCAAAACCACAAACTGAACATTGCAAAGAGTGAAGACGATCTCAGCAATATATATTGAGTCTCCCGTTTATGTTTAATGGTGTGTACTACTGGAAACTAACACATATCCGGTTGTACAACAGTAACAAGAGACTGGATGCCTGCACTGTAGACTGGCCCCTTTGTAGCAGGTAAGCAGTCTCCTCGCTATGAAGCCACAGAAAAGGTTCAGAGGTTAGATGGAGCTTGCAAAAGTTCTATCATATGCTCTGCTGCCCACTGTTGGATAGTGCCACGCATCACATTTCCAGTTTAAATTATTTTAGTGAGAAAGGAATCCTAAAAACCTGAATGAAGGATACAGAAAAGCTATTGATGCAAATGCTGTATTAGCTTATTGCACATTCCTGCACATGCTATCACTCTCTTCTCAAAACCAATAATTATGGGACTCCATATAGAGATGTTAAAATATTGACCAAGTTATACATCACTCTCCGAAGTAGGTTTTCACATCGTCAGGTGTGAAGGTGAGCAAATAAAAAGGGCACAGCTTGATTAACATGGAAATTGGCAATCACCCGGGAAGTCTCTGGTTGGCACCAAACGTGGCGATGCTGCACTTTAGAGGTGGGTTTCTCTCTCAGCGCTAAAGCTGGCAGAGGAGACTGTGCATACTCTCACTCTCTCCACTTTCTGGGGTGCCTTTCTGTGATCAGAACTCATGATCGACCTCTAGAACCCTGAGGTGACCCCAGCCCTTGTACATGAGTCATACAAGATTCACAAAGACAGACCTGGCTCCCCAACACTGCTGTCAAGCCAATGCCCTCCTGATCAATACTCCCAGCCCTTCATATTGGACCATAAGGGTGTAGCTATGACTCACCCCTGAGTCGGACTAGATGAACTGCCCACAAAAAGGCAGCAGTAAAAGTAATCTGGAAAAGGCACTATTGAGGCTGCCTTGTGAGTAACATTGGTATTCATACGTAACCAAAGCGCAGGAGTTTCAAAAGAGCTCTCCATGGTCTTGGCTTCCTGCTTTCAAAATTGAAAAATAAAAACGTGTTTTTCCCCCGGCTTGGTGCCTGTTGGACCCCATCACCACATCTAAAGGGTCATGGTATACCTACTCTGCCCAGTCCCTTTTTTTAACATTTTTATTTGGGACTCAGCTGAGTGCAAGTCCTAAGATGGCTGCCAACACTTCCTGGTTGAAGCATTGGCAGCCAATCAGATCTCTGCATGAGATCAGGAGGGTTTGCGGAGGGTTCATGTCCCTAGATGTAAAAATATGTTTTTCTTTTAACAACTCTTAAATTGCTGAACAGATTTACAGCAAATCAGAAAGGCGCATTTTCTGGACCAATAGCTAGCTTTCTGCCAAATTTGGTGTAATTCCGTCCAGCGGTTCAGGTGGAGTCGTGTTCAAAATCCCTATGGGCAATTGCATTGGGTAAAACTCATTTTGAGACTCCTTGCTTTCAGGACTCGCTTGACGAATCACTCCAAAACTTTCAGGACAACAACTGAACAAATTAGTGAAAAAGCTTTGAAACGTTTGTGGAGATTCATCACACAGTGCTAAAGTTATTGGCAAAACAAAATAATATATAATATGTATGTATATATATATATTTATACAAAAGGGGGGGTTCCAAAACTTGTTTTCCCATTTTAATTTTTATAGGAAATTTTGGACAAAGCTACAGCCCAAACTGCTGAACGGAATTACACCATGTTTGGCAAAAAGACATATCTTGGTTCAGAAAGAGCCCTTTTTGATAAATGGTGTAAATCCATTCAGTAGTTGCTGAGAAATTAGAAAAAGAAAGTTTCTATATCTGAGCACCGTGGAGGGTTCGCTAACCATCCCGGGCACAAGCTTCATTCTGATTGGCTACCAACACTCCAAACCAGGAAGTGTTGGTATCCATCTTGTGACTCTGTAGAACTGAATCACAAGTAAAAGGGGAAAACAAAAAGAAGAGGGGGCAGGGCAGAAACACTTGACCCCATAGACCTGCTCAGAGGGCCCGAGGGCCCAAAAAATAAAAAATATTTTTTTTAAACATCAGCATAATTTGTGCCTGGGTGGGCCAGGTCCTGGGGGCCAGGTCCTGGGGGCATGCCTTATTATGTGGTCATTATTGTGACCTACCTGGTTGGGGAGACGAGCGGCTTCGGGGGCCCCTTCGAGCCCTGAAGACACATTCTGCTGAGCGCAGCGCAGCCTGATCTTCTCCTCCACAAAATGGCAGCCTGGGCGCGAAAGAGGAGCGCCTGACTAAGGCTCCTCTTGGCCGTGGGGACGCAGCCTGGGGACCAGTACCACGAGCGGTAGGAGTGGGACACTTGCCCGCATTCAGCAGCGGAGAGAGGGGGCTGATAGTATTGGCAGGCGAGCATTGGCGAGAGACTAGGCAGAGGAGTGCCTGACCCTAAAATGGCGGCGCCAGCGAAATGCCTCGAGGCGTATTGCGCCCGAGATTAAGTGTTAGCGCGACGTGTGCAGGGGAGATTGCTCTGAGGATCGGCGGCGACAGGGGTGCACAGCCTGATGCAATGAGGGGAGGACGATTGTTGAGGTCGGCGGATCACTATGAAATGAAAAAGAAATTTCTAAAGCGCACTGTGGCCAAGCGGCTTCCTGGCGCTGAGGAGCACAACAGAATCTACAAAGGGGCCCAAAGAGATTTAGCCGGGAAATGCCTGAAGGAAAAGAAAAGTTTTAAGGGCTTTGCGAAAGTGGGAAAAGATAGGGATAGAACGAATGGAAAGAGGGAGGTTGTTCCAAATCTGGGGGGCCAACACAGAGAATCGGGTGCCCCCGGTGCGGGATTTGCGGAAGCGGGGGACGTGAAGAAGAGAAAGAGAAGAAGAGCGGAGAGTACGACTGGGGGCATGAGAAGAAATTAGGGAATTAATGAAGAGCGGGGCAGAACGAGCATGCGCTCGGAAGGCCAGGCAAGCTAGTTTGAACTGAGATCTGAAATGAACCGGGAGCCAATGGAGAGATTTGAGGGCCGGGGTGATGTGGGAAAATTTGGGGAGACGAAGGATAAGGGGGGCCGCCTGGTTTTGGATGGCCTGGAGACGGCGAGTTTCGTAGGCAGGGATACCAACGTACAAGCCGTTTCCATAATCCAGGCGGGATGTAATAAGGGCCGTGATGATGGTTTTAAGGGCATCAACAGAAAAAAACCGGGAAATCTTACGAATTAAACGGAGTGAGGAAAAACAGGAATACACAACAGAACTGATTTGGGTGTGCATGGACAGATCATTACTGATCTTGATGCCCAAGGTTCGAACAGAGGAAACTGGTGAGGGGGGAGGGCCAAAAGAAAGGGGCCAGTGAGCTGAGGACCAGGGATTGGACGAGCCACCAGTGAGGACAAGCTCCGTCTTATCGGGATTGAGCTTCAAATGATTGAAGCTCATCCACTGGGAAATAAAAAGAAGAGTAGAACAGAACTTAGGAAGAGAGTCAGCTGGGGATGAGAGATCAAAAACGAGCTGGAGGTCATCTGCGTAATTGTACACAGAGACCCCTAGCTCGAGAAGAGAGGAGTTAAGGGGACGGATGTAAAGGTTGAAAAGAAGTGGGGAGAGGGAAGAACCTTGAGGGACACCACATGTGACCGGAATAGGGGGGGCAGAAAAATCAGAGAGGTGGACTGCCTGTGATCTGCATTGAAGAAAGGACGCGATCCAGGAGAGGGCAGTGCCCTGGATGCCCGCTGCGCTGACACGGTCGAGAAGGATGACATGATCGACCGTGTCAAACGCAGCGGACAGATCTAAAAGGACCAATGCCTGGGGGAGGTTGCAGTCGGCCTTCCCCTTAAGTTCATCCAGGACCGCAAGGACCAGACCCTCAGTGGAGTGGCCGGGGCGAAAGCCCGCCTGGTGGGAGGCCAAGAGATGATTCTCCTCAATATAGGTGGAAAGGCAGGATGTCACGTAGCTTTCGAGAATCTTCCCTAGATAGTGGGAGAAGGGAAATCGGCCTAAAATTAGATTGAAGAGAGGGGTCCTGGCCTGCTTTCTTCAAGATAGGAAAAACAATAGCAGACTTAAAGGAAGAGGGAACACAGCCCAAAGCCAAAGAAGCATTGAGAAAGGTGAGGGGAGGGGTGGGACAACTGGTATAGAGGGTTCTGAGTATCCGTGCAGGGGCACAGTCTGCGGGAGAGCCGGATTTGACCTTGACAAGCAGGTCGAGGAAAAGCTCAGATGAGATAGGTTCAAAATGATCCAGAACAGAAGGAAGCAGATGAGACTGAACGGGCAGTGCAGGTTGAGACACAATAGGAGTATTGGCCTTGATGGTAATAATTTTATTGATGAAGTAGTCGTTCAAAGAGTGACAGAAAGATTGAGAAGGGGCAGGGGAAAGACAGGTGCGGTCGGAAGTGGCAAGACTGTGAACTAGTGAGAAAATCTCACGAGATTTGTTGGCCGAAAGGGCCACTCGCTCAGTAAAATATTTAGATTTGGCCGCTAAGATGGCTTTTTTATAGTTGTTAAGAAGAGCTTTATATTTGAGGCGGAGTGTGGGGCAGTAGTTGCGGCGCCAATGACGCTCCGAGCGCCTGAGCTCTAATTTCAGAGATTTAAGGTCGCTGGAAAACCACTTGTGAGCGTCATGGGGGCGAACTGATTTGATCTTTTTAAGTGGGGCGACCTGGTCGCAAGCTATGACAGTGAGCTTGCCAAGGGGCCCTGCTTAGGTCACGCGAAAGAGAACACAGGAGCCAGCCCATTTTTAATCCACACAGATCCCCAACTAAAGCTGAGGAAGAGAGAGGCGTTCAATGGAGCTAAGAGAAGGTGGAGACCTGCCTGCCTCCTTGAGGGACAGGGGTTGGGCACAAGTGCGCAAAAACGAGGCGCGGAGCATGGATCCCACGGGCCACAAGACATAGGGAACTTGCCGTTGGGAGGTGACTGAGAAGCTGTAGGAGTTGGCTACTGCATGGGACCCTCTGACAGGGAGATACTAAACCATTGTTTGTGGACGCAAGAGCCCAGCGACGTGACGAGTGGGGAGGTGTTGAGAGCCTGAACATTCACTGAGCAACCTACGATGGGCAGGGTGTCCAGAAAGAAAGGGTTTGAAGCCTTGCGACTGGATGACCCAGGCCACGTCATGGAGGATGAGGAATTGGCGTTGGGGAGCAGAGATTCCATGCAGGTGCGGGACCCTTCCTTGGGCGACATCATGCAGGCCATCATGGCCTCGAGGGGGGCCTTGGAGAAACGGATGAACTCCATTAGATCTGACCTCTCCCCCCTGAAAGATGACCACCGGAAACTCAAGGAACGTGTGGCGTCTAATGAGCAGACCATGAAAGACATCCCGGACACAGTTGATACCCTGCGAACGCAGCTCAATGAGGTGGTGCAGAGAGTACGCGTGCTGGAGGTGCGAGCAGAGGATAGCGAAGGGCGCTCTAGACTTAATAATCTCCGCATCTTGGGAATTCCGGAATGGGAGGAAGGGTCCGACGCTGTGCAATTCCTGGAGACATGGTTAAAAGCGAAAGTGGCGCCTGAGGGTCTCTCCTCCTTCTTCGCGCTGGAGCGGGTGCATAGGGTTCCGACACGTCCTCCAAAACCAGTGGCCCAGCTGCGCCCGATGGTTGTGAAACTCTTACACTACCGGGACCGCGACTATATCCTCCAGAAAGCCAGGGAGGTGCAGAATTGGAGAATTGGCAACAGTAAAATAATGATTTTCCCGGATTACACCAGGAACGTGTAGCGCCAAAGGGCATCCTTTGTGGTGGGGAAGCGGAAGTTGAGGACTCTGCATCTCCCTTGCGCAATGCTATTCCCGGCTCAGCTGCGGGTCACTGCTGATGGAAAAACGCACTTCTTCCTTACGCCTCAGGCAGCCTGGAATTGGCTGGAAGCTCGAGGGGAGACGGGTGAGCATGTACCAGCTGCGACCCCATCTCGACACAGTTCCCCTTCTACAATGCCAAGGCAATGCCCAAATTCCTCTACAGATTGGCGACAAGAATGCGACAAGGCAGTTAAGGCGGTTGCAACACGTCGGAGCATGCAGGTAGTGGAGAGCAGAGCTCAAGCTCCAGCAGCGCCCATGGGCTTTCAGAACCGGACTTGCCAGGAGTCACTCCACAAACAGCAGATGAAGTTTTTGGCTGACTGAACAGTTGCTTGCACGAACTGGCTTTGTGAGGTATTGGGGTGGCCTGCTGGGTCTTGGGACTTGGTGCCTGGGAGTAGGCTGGACAGTCAGAGAGTGAAGAGGAAAGGATGAGGGGGGACCGGAGAAAGGAATATTCACACGGGATTGGGGCGGGGGCTGGGGGGACCTCTGGGGTTCTTGGATCGGACTTCCAGGCAGCCTAAACTGATTGGACTTTTATGTGCCTTTCTTTTGTTTGGATGGGGATGCCGAGTTGGATGCCTGTCCTGGGGAGGGGGAGTTGGGGATGTTTGAATTTTTTTTAAATTTGTGGGGTTGGGTACAGGGGACCTAGGCGTGTCGGGGGCATACTAAGATGGAACTTGAGCTAAAGCAATGTCTGCAATGGGACCTGCATTAGGATACGCATGTCTTACATGGAATGTAAGGGGGAATGGGGGATGCATACTATGACTAGGCGACACAAGGTACACTCCTTCTTGACACGCAGGGGGATACAAAGTGCCTTTCTCCAGGAGACCCACCTCACTGCAAAGGAAGGGGCGGCGCTCCAACGCCGCTGGAGGGGTCAAGTTTACTGCACTGCCTACTCGGCATACGCGAGGGGGGTCTTAATTTGGATGAGAGCTGGGATTCCCTTTCCTGTGCACCTAGCAATTGATAGACCCAGAGGGCAGAAACGTGGTGCTCCAGGGGAAGCTGGATGGTCGAGATTTAACTCTGGGATGTTTATATGCGCCTAATGTAGACCAACCGGCCTTCTTCCCCTTCCGAGCCACTATAGCCACGACCATTGAAGACTATTTTCAGTTTAATGCAGGGTCTGCGGGATCGGTGCTCACTGAATGGGATGCCTATAAAACAGTGGTGCGCAGGAGTTGTATCTCAGCGGCATTCGGGGCCCGGAAAACATTACTGCAAGACATCAACGGGATGATGAGAGATTAAGTGCCCTGGCAATAGAGCGCCCGAGCGGCCAGAAAAGCATGACGACTTATTGGCAGCTAGGGAAGCAGTAGCGGCATCTGTGGAGCGCCTACAGTGCTTTGACTACAAAGCTTACATCACAAGAGCGCACGCCGAGCGGGACAGATCAGGAGCCCTTTTGGCCTGGTTGGCTAATCCAGCTCGGCACGGCTCTGTTATCCTTGAATTACGGGACCAGGCAGGTGTGGCCCGCTTTCACCAGCAGGGGATAAATTAGCTGTTTTTCGATTACTATACGGAGCTTTACCATAGTAGGGTCCTTCCGTCAGAGGAAGAATTACAGAACTTTACGAGGGGTCTAGATTTGCCGGAATTGGGGGATGAGGATGCGAAACAGCTGGGAAGGAACATCGAAGTGAGGGAAGTACGAGTAGCAATTAAAGTATGGCATGGAACAAAACGCCGGGCTCCGAGGGTCTTTCGGTGGAATTCTATCTCACTTATATTGATCTCCTGGTGCCTCGTCTGACATGGCTCTATAACAAGGCCAAACGGATGGGTAGGTTGCCGGAGTCCACCAGGGAGGCGATCATTATCCCGTTATTGAAGCCAGACAAGCTACTCTGGGATAGAACGGCGTATCACCCTTTATCCATGTTAAATCTGGATTACAAAATTCTGAGCAAAATCTTAGCGACTCGACTGCTGCCCCACATGTCTGCACTGATCCATGCCGATCAATCCGGTTTCATCCCTGCCCGCAATACAGCGCTTAACATACAACGGCTCCTACATGTGTTGGAAGCTGATACTTACGAGGTGGATACCGCAGCAGTGTCTGCTGTGGACATCGAAAAAGCTTTCGATAGGTTAGAATGGGAGTACCTCTTCCATGTCATGAGTCAGATGGGATTGGGGCCCGATTTTGTGAGCTGGACGGCTTTATTACACTAAGATGCCACAGCCAGGGTGAGAACGGGAGGGGTGATCTCCGAGGCGTGCAGGGTGGGAAGGGGCACGCGACAGGGTTGTCCCCTTTCCCCGCTGTTGTTTGCTGCAGTGGTGAAGCCTCTTGCGGCGCATGCTCGCTTGGGACAAGCATATCAGGGCTTGGATGTATATGGGCAGGTCCACCATATCGCACTTTATGCGGACGACCTATTAATGTTCTTGGCAGATATGGGGGAAGCCCTGCTCGGAGCGAACGCGCTGCTGAGAGCCCTAAGTGTGGTAGCAGGGTTGAAAGTCAATTGGGTAAAGTCGTGCCTATTCCCGACACATGGAGGTAGAGGATGTCCGCGATCTGTAGAGGGGGTGACCTTGGGGTAGAGAAGTCCTCCCTATTTGGGTACAGTGATTTTCCACGACCAAGGAGACATCCTGGACGGAAATATGGTAAAGGCGATCAGGAATGCCAAAGCCAACTTTGAGTTCAGGAGCACGCTCCCTTTGTCTGTGGCGGGGTGTGTGGCACTACTCAAAATGGTGACCCTGCCACGCTTGCTCTACTTCTTTGGGACTCTTCTGATCTGGGTTCCGGTGAGCTACTTTTGAAGGCTTCAGGGACTGATCAGTTCATTTTTGTGGGGTTCCGGCAGACGCAGGGTGGCGCTCAGGACCCTCATGAGACCCCGAGCAGAGGGGGAACTACCGGTCCCGGATTATGAGGCATACTACCTTGCTGCCCAACTTCAATGGCTTACACAATGGGTGGCGAGGGCTACAAGGGAAGAGGGAGACCTGAGAAAACTGATGGGCCCCCTGTTGGTTCTGTCTCGTATTGTGCTGCGTCTCCCTCTTGGAGATTTGCATCTCACTTAGGAGTTTACCACAGCGTGTAAATGTTGGCACAGATATCTACGGCGAGGGGGTATAACGATCCCTTATCGCCCAATATCCCATTAAAGATGTGCAGGGCACTACCACAAGGAGGAAATTGAAGGAGACTAGAGGACTGGGAACAGCAGGGCTTGGCGACCATGGGAGACCTGTACGAAGACGGCAATCTGCTGCCATTTGATGTCCTCAGGGACCGTTTTGAACTGCCCGGGGGGGACTTCCTGGTTCATGCCACGCTCACAACAGCGATTCGTAAACATTGGAAATCAGGCCTGACAGAACGACCTACCTCTATGGGCTGCCAATACGTTGTGGTTCCTGCGGGTAAAATCAAGGCGGTCTCATGTTTATATAGGCGCATGACTCACAAAGCTCTATCACCAATGGTAACCTTGAAGGCGAAATGGGAGGCGGACATAGGAATGGAAATACCAGATCCGACATGGGATGGTGATAGTGGAGGGAGCCAGGAGGAGTACGCGCAATGCGAGATTCCAACTGGCGCATTTTCACATCCTACATAGGGCATACCTGGCACCAGCCCATTAACATAAATACTTTCCAGCCCAGTCTGCGGCCTGTACAAGATGTGCGCAGGGGGTGCCAACTTTAAACACATGCTGTGGGCGTGCCCAGCCCTAGATTCCTATTGGCAAGGGGTATCAGCACTGTTGCGGGAGGTTACCTAGAGGGACATACAACCCACTATGGTGCACTATATCCTTCACTGGTTTCCCCACACCTCAAAAAACAAAATCACTAGTAAATTTATTGATCTGGGGTTCCTCTTAGCTAAAAGAACCATAACCTCTCAGTGGAAGGCGAACAAAGGCCCCCATATAGATAAATGGAAGCCGGAATTCAGTAAGTGGGCCCGTTGCGAGGGGGAGGTCAGACTACGAATGGCGCATGGAACAGGAAATGAACTGGCAATAGAGAGGGCAAGGGCTTGGGAAAGATTGGTTATAGAACTCACACTACCCGAAGAGGGGATGGAGGGTCCCCTGCACATAGCCCTGGGAAGCACCCGCCATAGATGGCCAAGATGGAAGTATGTCATCTTGCACTAATTGATTGCACGCAAATGCCCTATACTGAGCATAGAGACGCCTCTTACCACATAATATCCACGGACCCATTGGCGAGACAGTACTACAGCAGTCATCCCTTTCCCAATCCGATGGGGACTGCATCACAACACGCCCAGCGGGGGAGGGGGGAGGGAGTGTTGAAGGGAGGAGAAGGGGAGAGGGGGGAGGGGGGGACTGTGGGAGAGACTATAGTTAGACCAGTTAATGGGTGTAGGAGGGGGGAGGACTTCTGGGGGGTTTTAGTTCAAGCCATTGTCATTGATTGCACTGCTATATCTACTGGCCCAGAACACGAGAGACATGTATATGCAAATTTCCCTGATGCCCACGGGCAGGCAATATGTATTGGTCTTTGGGGTAGTCTGATGCCCAATTTATGCTACAGACGCGTGCTGAAGTGCACCTGAGCACCACAATGTCCTGACAATTCCTGCTAGGAGATGCCGCTTGTTATAGGCGCCTTGCTTTTTATCACTTGCACTAAAACTGTATTTCTAAAAGTTACTCGCACTCACCCCGGTCCACCGCAGGCTCAATCGCCGGATTGTTGTGGAGGGTGACCGAGCCACGAACCCTTGTCCTGCCTGACTTCCGGTGAGACATAGAGAGGCGGAGCTCCGATGGTCATGTGACCTAGAGCCCCGTCCTCTATTTCACTCGGATGCCGGCTACCCCTTGCTGCAGACGCGCGCTGAAGTGCACTTGAGCACCACAAGGTCCTGACGATTCCTGCTAAGAGACGCTGCTTGTTCTAGGCGCCTTGCTTTTTAATCACTTGCACTAAAACTGTATTTTTAAAAGTTACTCGCACTCACCCCGGTCCACCGCAGGCTCAATCGCCTGATTGTTGTGGAGGGTGACCGAGCCTCGAACCCTTGTCCTGCCTGACTTCCGGTGAGACATAGAGATGCGGAGCTCCGACGGTCACGTGACCTGGAGCCCCGTCCTCTATTTCACTCCGATGCCGACTGTCCCGCGCAGCGGACACGTGTGGCGGGCGTGCCGCTGGCGCGCCAAAGGCACGCCAAAGGCAAGCCCGTCTGCGCCTGTCCGCAGCCGACCGGGGCTAGGGGCCACAAACCCTGCCCCTCCAACAACTACAACCATAATATACAGCTCTGATGTACTACACAAACTTAGAGGAAGAGTCTCCACCTGCCCTATGAAATGTTACCTATCACATCAGAACCCAAGGTGCCTTCACTGCAGGCTCCAGCTCACCCCCGTCCCCCCAATGAAAACTACAGTTTGAAGTATCCTCCTTCTAAATTTTAGATCTCTCCCAAAACATACAACTGAGATCACACTTCTACTAGAAGAACACAATCCTGATGCCCTGTTTCTTACAGAAACTTGGCTCCACCCTGACTCAGACCCGACGTCGTTCAAGTACTACCCGAAGGATACCAAATGGTGCGAGCAGACCGTACAACGGAAAGAGGGGGCGGGTTAGCGATCATCTACAAAGATTGCTATAGTTGCCGCAGTTCCCATCCCCCTATCCCCGACTGCGAAAGCCTCTCATTTGCGCTAGACTTCCCCTCCACAAATACCCTGTCAGGAATACTTATCTACCAATCCCCTGGAACTCAAGGGCAGTTCCTTGACTGCCTATCACCCTCCATGGCCAACCTAATATGCAGCTCCGCAAATTTTACCCTTCTGGGTGATTTGAACATCCACCTTGATAACGCCTCAGATAAGGACACCTTAGAAATAACCTCCAATCTTGCTGCACTGCAGCTCCAACAGCTAAAACCCACCCACTCAAAAGGCCACCTCCTAGATCCCATCTTCACCAACTGTCCAGTCCTTTTGACAGGTAACCCGCTGCCCCTGCCTTGGACGGACCACTTCTTTATCCCAGCATCTTGGAGATGCCCAGCCCCCTACCAAGCAACCTTCACAACCACCCAGAAGGAACGCAATTGGGCTAAGCTTTCCCTAGCAGATTGGACATCATGTCTAGACTCCCTCAAACTACCCCATAATGTGGATCCCTCCTTAGCCAATGACAACTTTAACAAATGGATCTCCAACTCCTTAGACTCCGTTCTCCTCATTACTGCCACAAATCTAGAGCGCTCCTCTAAGACCGCCCCCTGGTACTCCCAAAACCTTCGAAAAAAGAAACACCACTGCAAAAAATTAGAGAGACGCTGGCGCATAGACTACTCCCTCCCCAGGAAAATGGCATAAAGGACCGCAATAAAAACTTACAAAAACGAAATTAGAACAGCGCAAGCCACTTTCTATGAGAGCAAGATCAATGCAGCTGCATCTAAACCCAGAGAAATCTACAAAATTGCAAAATATCTCCTCAAACCACCAGAAAAGCCTCAAACCTCCCCCAACCCGCAAGCCCGGTGCGACGACCTGGCAGAATTTTTCCATAGTAAAATACAAAACATCTTCACCTTTTTCCCTCATACATCAGCACCAACTCCAACACCCCCTCCAACCCCTCTTATCGAACCACAGCTCCCCTCTCCTAACCCAGCGATACTCGCCAACCTTCCCCCACTTGACCTACCATCACTACAATTCATAATGCATCTTGTAAAATCCGGATCATCTAATGACCCAGCACCACCACGGTCTCTGCAGGCAGTTACAACTCACATCCTCCCAACCATTCTAGAGATACTTAATTCCTCATTAGCCACAGGAATTGTCCCGCTCCCGTGGAAACTGGCCATGGTCAAAGCTCCTGGACTTCTTGACTTTTTGTTTTGTCCTGACCATCACTTTGCTGCTGTTTTCGGACAGTCTCGCTGGACTCTAGCCCTCCTCCCATTCCCTCGTCCATTAACCCTTTTCCCCGTGGATGATCCTCAAATGTTCCCTCCCTTTTCCGCCTCCCCTTCTCTCCATACCCTTGCATCCCTCCCACCCTCCCTTTGTTCTGTGACTGCATCCACACTTATGGAACTCTGATCTTTGACTTATTGTAATAACTCTAATCAATGGTATTTGCTTTAGACCTTGCACCATATACCTTGCCTATGTGACTCTTTAGTATATCCAGTCTTATCCTCTCCCTATGTATATAGAGATAACTCTAATCACTAGTGTATGCAGTAGACCTTTGTACTCTCTACCATTCCTATGTCTCCATTAGAGTATATCCGGTCTTATCCCTTCCTATGTATATAGAGATAACTCTAATGACGAGTCTCCTATGTGACTTTTAGAGTATATCCATGTTTATCCCTTCCCTATGTATATAGAGATAACTCTAATCACTAGGACATGCAGTAGTCCGCTTTGCTCTCTTCCATTCCTATGTGACTTTTAGAGTATATCCAGTCTTACCCCTTCCCTATGTATATAGAGATAACTCTAATCACTAGTGTATGCAGGAGTCCGCTGTGCTCTCTACCATTCCTCTGTGACTCTTAGAGTATATCCATGTGTATCCCCTCCCTAAGTAGATAGAGATATCACTAGTATATGACTAGAGTTTATCCATTTTTATCTCCTTCATGTGTAACTTTATCTCTTGTACATTTGCAATTTTTTCTGTTTGTACCTTTTTTTATAACGCATGTAATCCTAAGTCTGTATGCTTTCAACTGGTTCTTATGTAAGTCAAAAATTAGCAAATCTGTTTTTCCGATTGTAACCATCAGTCCTTATGGTTGAAACTGGGTCCTATGTAAAGCGCTCTGACACCTTCGGGTAAAGTTTGCGCTATATAAAATCGCATAAATAAATAAATAAAAAATAAAAATAAAAATAAAGCACTCCTCAAGAAACTAAACCTAGATCCCAACATCCCAGGGTACTATCGACCTATATCCCTGCTGCCCTGGCTTAGCAAAATCCTAGAAAAACACGTCAACAAGACCCTCACAGAATTCCTAGAGACCCACCAGCTACTTGACCCGACCCAAACGGGCTTTCGATCCATGCACGGAACCGAGACCGCACTAATCAATCACGGAAGATCACAGAAGATCACGGACGAGGGAGGTACAGCAGCCATCATCCTATTAGACCCAATGCCGCCTTCGACACTGTAAACCACAGCATATTGCTACAACGACTTTCCAATATAGGAGTTGCATCGCTTGCAATCTCTTGGTTCACATCCTTCCTAGAGGAACGATCTCTCCAAGTCTTTGATGGCGACGCTCCTTCCACCAAAAAACCTTTAAATTGTGGTGTGCCACAGGGCTCCTCCCTGAGCCCCACACTCTTTAATGTGTACATGAGCCCCCTAGCTGAGGTAGTCCGCCCCTTCGGGTTAAAAATAATCACCTATGCGGACGATACCCAGCTAGTGGTGGCTCTGAGTCAGTCCCACCCCACCCCTTGCCATCTTAGGGACTGCCTCGAGGCAGTGGCCTCCTGGATGACATCTTCCTGTCTCAAATTAAATGAAGATAAAACGAGCTAATGCTACTTGGTCATCGCCCCAACCCCAACATCAAACATCTCTGGCCTCCATGCCTCGGACCCCCTCCGTCACCCAAGGACTCAATCAAAAGCCTGGGCATCTGGCTGGACAAATCCCTACATTTCAATCAACAAGCAGCAAAACTATCAGCCACCTGCTTCGGCCTACTCAGACTCATACGGAAAATTACCCCATTACTCCCATTCCATGCCAGAAAAATCATGATCCTAGGTTTAATCCTGTCACGTTTGGGCTTTGGTAACGCCCTTTACTTAGGAGCCCCACAGTTCACTTTAAATAAGCTGCAGATTGTGCAAAACTGTGCAGCCCGTACCCTTCTCCAAATCCTGCATCACAGATCAGTCAAAAAAGAACTCAGGAAGCTACATTGGCTCCCCGTAAGGGACTAAGTCGCATTCAAGGTCCTCTGCATCGCACATCGAGTTTTCTGGAAATCAGGAGCCACTATCAATCACTCACTGGTCACCCCATACCTGCCTAATAGACAGCTCAGATCCCCCCTTTTACACTTACTCGCAGCACCTCGAATCAAGAGGGCCAGATGTGGTGGACGCTCCTTTTCCCACAATGCGACCAAACTCTGGAACTCTCTATACCTACAACTGCGTATGGAATCCAAACTGTTGTCCTTCAGGAAAGGACTCAAAACCCAGCTATTTAAGGACTAGAACCGGCTCCCCTACACTCTGTCACACGTTTGTTTTGCAGCGCTAGGACGCCTCAGGGTAACTATCGCGCTCTACAAATACTCTTTTTCATTTCATTTCATTTCCCAATACATGTGACCTGTAATACTATGCTTTCACTGCAATAAAAATTGTTTTACAAAAAAAATCAGTGATGTCATTTGAGATGTCATCAGTGATGTCACTGACCATGTCATGAATTATGTAATATGTGACATCTTGAGCAGTGCATTGTGGGGCACGAGTTATAGTTAGCTGAACTGACTATAATGACTGAATTTCTCTGGCTTTGTGAATTGTCTAACTAACTATAAGGTCCCTGAAACGTATGTTTTTTTCAGTGAATTTCTAAGGTTTTTTAAATGTTAATTTCAAACTATAACGTGCCTGAAACCTATGGTTATTTCAGTGAATTTCAATAGTTTTTTTAAATGCTAATTTCTAACTATAACGTCCCTGAAACCTATGTTTTTTTCCGTGAATTTGAAACGTTTTTTAAATGCTAATTTCTAACTATAACTTACCAGTCGTTTTTCCAGAGTGGTGGAGAAAGGTGAGTGTGGCCTACGAAACACCTCTTAGCAATCCCACTGTGTGGTACTTACTGGAGGTAACAAGAAGAGTAGTTAGCCCTCAACATCAACCTTGGGGGCCAACTATCCCTTTTACTACCACCAGTAAGTCCCACACAGCAAGATTGCTAACTTCTTACATCAGACCCCACACCACAGTGCAAATGTGCCCCCTAGCACGTTGTAAGTGCGTGGTTTAAATCTCCTTGAATCCTGAGGGTCCCAGGGGGCCAACTAGCCCACCAGGTATCTCCAAGAAGCGGCACAGAGCTGAGTTGCAGAGAGATGTTCAGAGGCCTCGCTTCTTTTCATACCTCTCTGCAACGCACCTCATGGGCGCTTACTGGAGGTGCATGGTGGGCTAGTTGGACCAAGGGACCCTCAGGCCTCAAGGGGACTTAATCCCCCAACTTACAACGCACCAGAGGGCCCGTTTGCACAGTGGGGCAGGGAGGGGCGTGGCCAGATGTGACAATTGTGCAAACATGCTCTGTGGCGCGTTATAAAGATACATGGATATCCAGCACAAGGACTGTCTGTCATAGTCTGTAATTCTATTAATCATTTAGGATATGAAAGAATAATGTGCCTCATTTAATTGTGCACAGAGAAAAATCACATGGCCTCTCAGACACTCTCGCCAGATTCATGTAGATCAGTGCATTCCTGCAGAAAAGCAGCTTGAGAATGGACATGCTGCAATACTTTTGTGCCACTTTCCTGATTCATTATATGCTGTACCACTGTATTGCACCAAGCCGATACAACATCATACTTTGTACATGCTGAGTGCCTCAAATGAATGTTCCCAAGACAAATAAGTGAGACCGCATAACTATGCTCATCTTGCATTCCCTCTCTGGCCCATGCTAAAACATTTTTCTTTTATATTGGAAAAAAAAACTTGAAACCTTAGGATATTGGCAGGAAAGGAGACCAGCTGGCCCTAGGCTTTAGCAGGCCTGGCAGTTTGGACTGGACTGCTCCCATGTGGGGCGGGATCAAGACTGATTTACAAATGGCTGGGCCCAAAGCTGTGGTGGCATGGTGAGCAAAAAATGATGGATTTAACCCAGATATGTTACTGGGGGTGAATGTTAGACAATGGTTAGCATTCTGTCCATCATCTTTTTGTGTTTCCATAGCCACCCTAAGTGGGAAGGGCATGCCCAGACGTGGGTCCCGTCCTCATTATGACACCGGATTCAAGCTAGACTTGTTGATAAGGGGTGATACCCCAAAACCGATCCCAGGAGCTTGTTTTCCAGTTTGGGCAGTTTGTGCCGGACTATTCCCATGGGAGTAGGCTCAAGACTGATTTGCATATGGCTGGGTCCAAAACTGGGGTGCCATAGTGAGCAAAAAAACACTGGATGTAACTCAGATCTGTGACTGAGGGTGAATGTTTGGCAATATTCAGCATTCCTTCCATAATATTTTTGTGTTGCTATAGTTGACAAAGTGGGAATTGTATGCCCAGATGTGAATCTCGTGCTCACTATGACACTGGATTCATGCTACCCTGGCTGATGAGGCGTGCTACCCCAAAACCGGTCCCAGGATGATTGTTTTACCAGGTCAGGGGGGATATGGCCTGGTAGTTCGAGCTGGAATGTTCCCTTGAGGAGCAGGGTCAGGCCTGATTTGCATATGGGTGGGTGCACAATTGGGGTAGCATCGTGAGCAAATAAACAATGAACTAAACCCAGATCTGTGACTGGGATGAATGTGTGACAATGTTCAGCATTCTGTCTATCATCTTTTTGTGTTGCCATAGACTTTAGCAAGTCATAATTCCTCCAGAAGGAAATAAAAGATTGCAAAAAATGTTGGCTCACATCAGCATTTGCATTGGCAATTGGACGTGAGCTACACAAACTTTTAGCACAGATCTTCTCTTTCCGGGGCAAAAAAAAAATGACCCAAGAGGATTTAAAATTGTACTAAGAAACCCACCCTTAATGCCGATAATCATTTTGAGCAGTCTCAGCATGTAAGCCCCTTTGTGGGTGAAACCCAAGTAATAGCTCAAGAGAAAATATCCTGCCTACAGAAAGAGGACATTACCTTCCCAGACGTAGAACCGGAGTTCAATCTTCATGAAGGCCCCAAGATCAGGATATTAATCTACAAACTCCATCTACGCCTCGTCTGACAACTGGCTTGCAACTATTTAGTATCACGCCCTCTGAACACTCTTTGGTAATCACCAAATTTTTTTTTTTTTTTTAAACAATTCTTTATTGGCATTTTTTACAGAGACCTTCCCTCCCCCCGTTCCCACCCCCATTCCCACCCCCCATCCGATCACATTTGACAGGTTATTTGAAAGAGAGAAAAAAAAAAGAAACTCAGAGAATGTAAAAAAAAAAAAGAGAAAAAAAAGAAAAAGAAGAAAGAAGTACATCTCATTAATACATAGGCAGATATCACCAACATATTAGCTCATAATGTAGTCATATTAGTTTCAGAAGATTAGACATTACATTTTGCACTTTACGATTCAAGGTGTTGCATTCACTGTATGAGGGGATCCCAGATTTCGAGGCCTTTTTTTTTCCTTTACACCCCCTTCCTCCTATATATAGCTATTTCTAAGCTATATGTAGCTAAGAGTCTTGCCCGCCACTGTTGAAAGGTTGGAGGATTTGGATCCAACCAGCTAGATGCTAAACATATTCTGAAAACAGCCATAGAGATAAAAATACGTCCCTGTATTTCCTTTGGCCTGAGATCTCCATCAACTCCTAGCATTATTTCGGCTATTGATATTTCGATTCTTGTATTCCAGATTCCGGACAAAAATTTAGAGATTTCGCGTCTGATGAGGCCTAGTGTGTCGCATGTGGCAAATATATGCATTATATCGGCTTCATATGACGCACATTTTGGACACTGGGTACCTTTGCCGGTACTCCATTTAGCTATTTGGTATGGTGTGTAATATAGTTGAAAATAGGTTTTATAAAATTACAGTGATTCCGAACTTAGAATTAATTGGTCATGCAATCCACCTGGTCTGGAGGCACAGGTCTCTGACTCATTGCTCTGTCTAGAGAGAATTTAGTCCTCCATCTTAGCCCTATTATAATTTTTATTTTAGCTGGGTCTGATTTTATTCAAGACACAGTTACCATGATTTGAAGGTACTAAATAGTCATAGAGAAGATAGGGAAAAGGTAATTCAAAGTAAACCAAGCATGCCCAATCTGAGGGCATCTATTGGTGCAACTCCAGAAGATGATATTCATGTTTTGATCCCTCAGTCTTTATTTTTGTTCTCAAGCAGGAAAGCCTCTGGTTAACGCACATGGGGGTATTTCCCAAAAAGTTTCTGAGGTAGAAAGACCTACTCTTTGTTTAAACATGGGTGTAAGATCATACAAAGATGCAGGAAGGATCTTAAAAACAAACACTAGACAGGTAATTTTTATGGCATTAGCATATTTCTGTTAGCTGTAAATTTTATAAGAATCAAATTGGGCTAGAAATTCTAATAGCATTTTTTTAAACTTAGGAATCTATGAGCTTCTCCGTGTTCCAATGTTTTAATGTACTTTATTTTAAATTGTACATGCCTTTTTTCAGTTTAAGAAAGTTTTATTTTGTTTAAGAAAGAGTACAGCATAATATAACACTATACAAAAAATCAGAACCAATGTGAAAAGACAAGGAGAAGGAGATGAAAATGAGAGTTGGTTCGGATAATGTGAGAAAAGGAAGAGAGGGGAAGAAGTAAGTAGGAGAAGAAAAGAAAAGAAAAAGAAAGAGAGAGAAAGAGAAAGAGAAAGAAGGAAAGGTTAGGAAGGGGAGGGGGAAGATAAGAAGTTAGAGAAAGGAAGCCAGGTAAGATCAGATTTAATTTTTAAGGAGACAGAGGAAGAAGAAGCAATTGCAATTCTATGCTCATCACATAAGAAATTCCACCATGTATGAACAGACAGTTTAGTATTATCCTTCCAACATGAAAAAATTACTTTAAAAGCAGTTGCAATGAAAAGATCAAATAGTTTAGCATTATATGAATGTAAGTCTAAAATATCAGATTGGGAGCCTAAAAAAACGTGTAGCAATGAGAATGGGACAGAGAAATGAACATTACGCTTGCAAAAATCCCAAACTGAGGTCCAAAAAGCAGGAACAGAGGAGCAATCAAACAGTAGGTGTTTGAGCGTGCCGGGGTGAGAGGAGCAGGACCAACAGAGGGGGGAGGACGAGGAGGAGAATTTTGTTATGCTAACAGGGGTGATAAGAGCTCTATGGTAGATAAAAAAAGGACTGAGTAAGGCGAGCTGAAATCGATGCCTTAAACAATTTGCACCATAAGTGATCCCAAACATCAACGGATAATAAGATAGAAAGATCAGTTTCCCAGGCAGTTTCAGTAACAGTTTTAGGTCTAAGCGCAATATTAGCTAACAAAAGTTTATAAACTAGAGCAGCTTTGGGGATTTGTTGGGAAAACAAAGGGTATAGAGGAGTGGAAGGAGTAAGGGTAGGGAGGGAATCAAAAGTAGGAAGGGTAGACAAATGAGATATAATAGCGGAAGTGATAATGCCATATTCTTTGCTAAAATGAACAGGTAGGTCAAACATGGTTTGCATTACAGGAAATGAAATAATGGATGAATCAGAAAAAAATTGGTATACAAATACAATGTCCTTTTCTTTCCAATACTTGAAATAAAAAGATTTACCCTTATACTTAAGATATTTGTTGTACCACACACTTGATGAGAGAAAACATTGCAAGGGGGATAAATCTTTCGAGAATACAGTGTGCAGCAGAGTATGTGAATATTTCAGCACAGGGTGCTTAGTCAGAAATGAACAATTTGACATAAAAAGAGATTGTTGGAAAGTAAAATCTTTTAACAAGGACCGTTCAATGGCGATCCATTTGGGCAGAGGGGTATCATTGAAATTAAAAGCCAAAGAAAAAGATTGCTTTATTAGAAATGCAGAGTGGTATGATTTAAAATCAGGAAAGCGAACTCCACCTTCAGATTTAGGGTGTATAAGCTTATGTAAAGCAATACGGGGTCTTTTATTATTCCACAAAAATTTGGAGCAAATGGAGTTCAGCCGGTTAAAATATAAATTAGGGATCTTCAGGGGGAGCATTGAAACAGTGTACAAAATATGAGGGGAAATCATCATTTTAATGGTATCTAATCGACCCCACCAGGAGAGGAAAAGGGGGGACCAGGACTGAAGGAGGGATTGAATTTTTTGAGTAAGGGAGGCAAAGGTCAATTTAAGAGTTTCACCCAACGAGGAGGAAAACCAAATACCCAAGTATTTGATCTTGGAAGGATACCAGGCAAAATCAGTTGATGCAAACATATATTGGTAACAAGTTGAATTTAAGGGTAAAACCTCCGTTTTGGAGAGATTAAGCTTATAGCCGGAGACAGAGGAGTACAAGTGGACTTCTTCCAAAAAGGGAGGGAGAGAAGAGACAGGATTGGCCATGTAAACTAGGATGTCATCAGCGTAGGCCGAAATTTTCGTCTCAATCGACGACAATTGGAACCCATTTTTAGGGGGTTTGAGCGGATTCTAATCAGGAAGGGTTCAAGGCAGAGAATAAATAATAAAGGGGAAAGAGGGCATCCTTGTCTCGTTCCTCTAGATAAGGGGAAACATTTTGAGAATTGATTATTGACAAAAACGCTGGCACGTGGAGCTGAGTACAGGAGTTTAACTAAAGAAATAAAAGAGGGGCCAAAACCAAATCATTGTAATGATTTAAACATAAAATTCCAATTAATGCGATCGAAAGCTTTCTCAGCATCCAAGGAGAGGGCGGCTAGGGGGGCCTTAAAGTGTTTACTGTGTGAAATAACATTAGCAAAAACACGGGCATTATCAGCAGCAAGTCTACCCTTCACAAAACCGACTTGATCCGTGCTGATTAAAAGAGGGATAAGGGATTCGAGATGGGCAGCTAGAATTTTGGCATAGATCTTACAATCGTAATTAATCAAGGAAATGGGGCGAAAGTTTTTACATAGAGAATGATCTTTTCCAGGCTTGGGGATTATGATTATCAGGGCGTCCAAAAAGGATCCAGAAGCCTTAGCGTTCACAATAAAGGAGTTGAAAAGTTGTAAAAGGTGGGGGTTAAAAATAGAATGCAAGGCGGAGTAAAATTCAATAGGGAGACCATCTGGGCCAGGGGCTTTCGATTTTTTTAGAGAAGTAATTGCCTTGAGGATTTCCTGAGGTGTAATATCAGTTTCTAATTGGTGGAACTCGGTAGGGAGAGATGGGGGAGGAGGGAGATCTTTGAAAAAATGGGAGTATGAATGAAAATGAAGTAACTAGTGTGTTGGATGCGTCATTGAGAATGGGTCCAATTGATTTTCGTTCAGACTTAATTTTGAGGTAATTTGCCAACATTTTGCCAGCTTTATTCTGACCCCCGTGAAATTTAGATTTAATCTTCAACAGGGTGTTACAGGCTTCAACTGTGGCAATTTGATTGAGTTCAGATTTGGCTTTGATAAGTTGGAGGAGAGCGTCAGGATTTTTGGAAGAAAAGTAAGAGTGTTCCAGTGTCTTGATATTGGTGAGTTGGGCAGTGTATTTAGAGCGATTGAGTTTCTTCTTTTTAGATACATAGGAAATTGTGAAGCCGCGTAAGGCAGCTTTAAAGGCATCCCAATTGTTCGAAATCGATGTGTCATGAGGTAAGTTAAGGGAGAAGTATTCAGAGATAAAATCCTTGACTTCAGACATAAAAACAGAGTCTGAGAGGAGGAAAGTGTTAAATTTCCATCGGCTAAAACATGAGGAAGTTTGGGCAAGGTCAAAAGTGGCATAGACAGGGGCATGATCCGAAAGAAAAATAGAACCAATTTCGGACTTCTGAATCGCAGGAAGAAGGGACTTGCTGACTAGAATATAGTCGATTCTGGACCGGGTGTGGTGAACATTTGCGTAGAAGGTATATTCCAGGGAGTCCGGATTGCATGTTTTCCAAACATCGAAAAGGGGACGGGAGGCAATGGCTGACTGAAAGCATTTGTGCGTCTTATCAGGTTGGAATTTTCTGGATGATAACCTGTCTGAAAAGGGATCTAACCATTGGTTGAGGTCACCAGCTATGACAATGTTGGGGAAATCAATGGAGGAGATGAGGATTTTGATGGCAGACCAAAATTTGGGGTCAGGACGGACAGGGCTGTATATATTCAGGAGCACCATAGTTTTGTTTTGTATGATAACCTTAGACATAACCCAGCGACCCACATCATCAGCTTGAGAAGAAAGAATTTGAACAGTCAAACCTTTACGAAACAATATAGCAACACCACCCTTTTTATCAACAGCAGGAGGAAAGACGACTTGACTCACCCAGGCCCTCTTAAGTTTCAACGATTCAACATCTGTACAATGAGTCTCTTGAAGAAAAACAATCTGAGAATTCAACTTGGATAAATGGGACAGTACCTTTTGACGTTTGACAGGGTTTCCGAGACCACGAACATTCCAGGTTACAAAATTACACATGACGGAAGGCCGGAGAAGGGGGTAACATCTGGGTCCAACACACTGCAGGGAAACAATTACGAGGAAAGACAATGCAAACAAATACATTACAAATGAAAACCGAGTACAATATACAAACAAAAGCAGGGAAAATCAGGTAAACAGAGAGAAACAGTGAACAGGTGAACATACCGAGCATAAAGAGAAGAAAAGGGGAGCAAGGAAAAATACGATGAGCAACAATAAGCAAGGATGAGGGGCAAACAAGAAAGAGGAGGAAAAACAGAGGAATAGGGGAAGAACACGCATTGGCCTGTGAAATGAAGGACAAGAAAAGAAAGATAGAGAAGAAGAGAAGAAACAAACAGATCAGGGCAAAGAAGCCAGATCTGAGAGAAAAGAGAATACCAAGACATTAGGAGCATGGAAACGCCGGCGAAGTCGCCAACCCCACAGAGCGAGGGAAACGCGGGAAAAGCAGAAATAGGAGAAAAAAGAAAACAAAAGTCTTAGGAAAGAATTACATAAGAGAGACCAGGACAAGGCCACATCAGCCTCACGACTTAAGTTAAGTAAATGCAGGGAGTAAAGAAGAATCATTTTGAGTCATTGGTGTCCATAGTGGAAGCAGAGACACTTTGAAGATACGCTCGAAGTTTCAGAGGATCATCAAATGTACGGGAACGACCGTTGTGAGTTATTTTGCAGAGACATGGGTGCAGAATTCCATATTGAATGTTCAAGTCCCTCATATGAGGGCGAAGATTCAGAAACTCCTTGCGACGTGCATTCGTAGCGTTTGATAAGTCTTGGGCAATAAAAATGTTATGACCTGACCATGTGAGGCGACGTTTTAGTCTTGCAGCTTTAAGAACAGTCATCAATTCAGTGAATTCAAGAATTAGCAGGATAATGCCCCTAGATTTGGTCGGGTTGGAGGTGAGACGACCCAGACGGTGAGCACGTTGGACGTTTAGAGGATTGGATTCTTGTTGGAGTTCCAAAAGATCATAAAGGAATTTGCAAATGAAGGACACCATGTCAGTCCCCTCAAGGGACTCCGGAATGCCATAAATACGTAGGTTATTCCTCCTGTTGCGATTTTCAAGGTCCTCTGTGTGTAGTTTCAACTGCTGAATTTCCTTTTCAAGAAGGGGAATTTTGGTACACAAATCCTGGATGTCACTGATGCGTTGCTCTAGGTCCAAGACCTTGCCCTCCATGACAACCCACCTATCTTCTATCTGCTTGAGCTTCTCATTGGTTGCAGACATAAATGGTTGTAGACCACGAACCTCTTCTAGGATGGAATCCAACACAGGGTTCGAGGAGGAACGAATTGGAGACGGAGGGTCATTCTTGGGGCGATTTTGTTTGGTACCAGTGACGGAGGATTTCGCGTGGCCCATGTCCAGAGACATTGTGCCAGCAGAGGGGCACACTAGGAGGAACGCAGGGATGGAAGCCACACCACAAGAACCAAAAAGCAGAGACCCTATATGTAGAGCTAGGAGAGGCAATAGAAGGAAGAGGTCACATATGAGGTAAAAAGGAGCAATGGAGAAGCAATACCTCAAACCCACAGAGCAGGCGTCAAAATTGAGTGAAAATCAGTTCAATACGCAGGCAAAAACCCATCCAGTAATAGGGCAGTAGAGAAACAGCAAAGCGTCCATAATATATGAGACCCAGGGGGGTCAATTGAAATTCCACAGAGGGTTGTAGGCAGGTGAGAGGAAGATGTTGAGCATTGCGCAGGAAAAACACCACAAAATGGCCGCCGTTATGAAGTAATGATGTAGTCACAAGCTAGGAAGGGAGTTGTGGTGCAAAAAGTCATGAAGGTAGAGCAGAGTAGCATGCTGTGTTTACCCTACAACATACCTTGTAAAAATGTGCCTACACGATGAAGCAGGAGGAGTACGGGCTGCTGAAGAGGCAGAGACGTGAGAAAAATGGGACGCGAGCTCAGCGGCACAAAATGGTGGCCGCTCACGTCCCGTAACAGCTGAGGAAGAGAAAGCGGCAAAAACTGACAGAAGCAGCAATTTAAATAACCGCTTCATCTCGCAACACACGGGGACCATGTTCCGCCGTGCGGGGATGCGTGTAGCTGGTCTCTGGATCCGGGGAAAGTATCGGGAAAACTTCAAAGAGTCCCGCGTCGCCTCGGAGCTCAAGGAGGCAGCGCCATCACTCGCCTGCGCGTAAGCCACGCCCCCGTACATGCCTTTTTAACCTTATGTATTTAATGTTTTTAAATGTAATGATACCTGCGGCCGTAATTGTTCCGGATTCTTCGATCACATCTTTTTCTTATTCTGCTTGGCATTACTCAGTTACAACGATCATGTTTTAATGCAAATGTATGTGTTTTATGATGTTTCTTTTATGGTACTAACTGTAGCGAAATAAAGATTAAGAGAGAGAAAGACCTACTCTCTCAGTAAGATATATCTTTCACCCCTGTTCTGAGGACTCTGTAACACCTGATTCCATTGTGAAACCTTTAAATTTAGAATGTGTAGTATTTTCTATCTTCAAGACTAAATCTGTGGCAGAATTTAGGGGCATATTAGCAAGAACCTTGTTAAAATGATCGCAGTTTTAGCGGCAGAAAACTGCCTCTAAAACGGTGATAATGGGTTCTTGCTAATATGCCCCTAAGTGTGGCTATCCCAACTGGGTATACACAACCCAGGTGTAAGGGCAAAATAACAAAAAGAGGAGAGGGAAGAAATAACCCAACCAGAGAATTTTCATAACAGGTCCTAAAGCACTTCTCTTTAGAGATGGGTTGAATATCTCTCAATGGATTGAGAGATCTATCCAAGTCCCCCAACTGAAACAGCCAAACTCAGGTCAACTAATTTCAGCTATCATATCCCCAAAGAGGGGAGTGTCCTTGAGTCAGTGGATGTTCCCTGCCTCCCTTTTGGACACTGTATGCTCCTGTTCACTTACTCTGGTGACTGTGCCATTTGAGGACTCTGGTGAGGTGAAAAGAACTTTGGCATCGCCAACTCAGAAAGAGAACTCTTTTCACCTCAATTACATTAATACTTTCATGCTAGAGTTTGTTCCCCTTTATGATTCTGAATTAATCTTGATTCACACATGTTTACTTGCTTAGTTTACAGCCATTAAGAACTTGAACGTAATTCAAAGCAGCAACATCTCATTGTTTTCCCTGCCACACACAAAAGGACAGGAATTAAAACTAGGGTAATTTTTCATTTTAAAATTGTTGTGAATATGGTACTACAAAACATAGAATGCTTACAATGTTAAGGTATTGATGTGTTCCCTGCCTATGAGGGGCTAAATGATTGGGATAAGGGGCCTGACTTATGGCATAATAATGGGGGACCTCTGTCTCATTTTCGGAATAGGGATCTCATGATTGATCGAAAGGGGTTAAAAGTTAATATAGAAATGAATGTCAGACTTTTGACCAGTGGGAGTTTGTTAATCCCCACATGGACTGTGTAATGGCGACATCCAAAAATGGAGCTGGTTTGCAGGTACTTTAAACTAGGCCTGGGCAGAGTTTGTGACCAAAAATCTCTGCTGCGCTACGCGGAGTTCGGCAAGCGGTGGAGTGCATTAGGTTGCACTGTCCCTGCTAATTTCATCACCAGGTGCTTTTCATATGCTGGAAAATCAGCATGGATGGCACCATGTGTAGCGCAAGAGGGCGCTGCTTCTTTCTGCCAGTCGAGTAGATGTTCTTCTCAAGCAGCAAGTTCCTCAACGTGAGTAGAAGCTTTCTCAATGTGAGGGGAAGTGGCCATCCGCGACTGCTAGTGTTGAGAAATCTCGCCAGCAGGTGGTCTGGAGTAAAATTTTCCTTGCTTGTGCTCACCAACTTAGCGTTGGTCATTGTGAGCGAGGAGCAAACTCTGCTCCGCTACTCAGAGTGGAGTTTAGCACACGGAGCACGGAGTAGGAAAAACTCCTGCAAATTCCAGTAGGGTAGCAACATTTTACACCATGCCTACTTTAAATAGGGTTCTTTTGCCTTCTCTTGCATTGTAATGTTGTAATGAGAAATTTTAAAAGTAGTCTCCTGGAATTCAGCAGGAATTAAGAAAAGCAAAGAGAAGGTGCGGTTTTTAAGTGATCTAAATGTGGATAGAATGTGTCTCCATATGAGCTGATGTGATGGTGTGTTTCAATGTGATGATTTCTTTTCCATAGATTGTAAATCCACCCGATCTAGGAAAGGCCATGCAAAGGGGAGTGTGGGTATAGCAATTCTCTTGCCCAGGAAGATTAGTTGGAAGAAGGAAAGCTTTAGGGACCCCCCAACCTTTTTGTAGTGATAAAAGTGTTTCCTAATAAAGGGAAGAATAGGATAGTGCCAATCCTAGTGATAAATGCTTACATTCCCCCCGATGCCTCATATAATAAGCTTTTGCACAAGGTATTTGTATTTATTAAAAATACTCGAGATAAAAATGCTCCTCACGTAATTTGGCCGGGAGAATTAATCTATATCTTAACCATCCAAGGTTAGAATTGATCAGAGAAGGAAGATTCTCCTTGACCAACTGAGAACCATGATTTCAATAAATGTGTCACGTAGACAGTCCTCAGGATCGGTTTGATGTTAGTATGGTCCACCTCTAGATCTAACCAATGCCTGGATAACCGTGATGGCACAGGACATTGGAAGGATCAAGTGAGGGACAGAGGGGATAAGGGAAGGAAAGGAAGGGGACAGCGGGGATGGAGATCTGGAAAACACAAAAAAGTACAATGATAAATACACTGAGATATTGCTCTACACTTAGCAAAAACCATATAGATGTATAAATATACTTATAATGTGAAACCTTATTGCTTGCAATACCTGTAAAGCAAAATACGAGTTCTGGATATAGGCAGTGGTGCTTGTCAGTGCAGAGGACCGCATTGGGGTATCACTGCATAAATACAAAATAAACACAACATAGAGATACAATCCATAAGAAACATATGAGTTCACTCAGCAGGTTATTCAGCAATAAAACCTACCCTAGTCTAGACACCTTTGCGAATCACAGGGGTAGAGCGTAGCCCTCTACCACTCATGGAAAACCGCTGTTAACAAAGGGAGCCAAAGACATAAAGGTTAATGCACCATAAATCATACACACGCACGTACTGGCCTTTCCTTCACATCCAATACTTGTAAGCAGGAGGTAGGCTAATGAAATGCCTCTTGTCAAATAACACACTTTGAACCGGAAGCTCCTGCTCCAAGTAAAATGCTCAAACACTGTGAATAAGTAGTTTTTGTCAAAGAAAAGAACTGCGGCCAAAGTCACACCTCACTTTCCTTCAGATTCCTAATAACATCTGAGGCAGGGGGGGCAGGTAGCAGTTAGGTAATCCTATTGTCAAACAAAATAGTTGTGGAAAAGCGTGGATCTCAAAACATCCACTCCTCCGTTGGCCGAAAATGCCGATCGATTCAAAGCGCTCCTGGCCCTTTGCCGATTCTCAGAATAAACCACGTTCAGCGTTAGGCTGATATCAAGACTGGTGCAGAGCACCCTTACCGCCACCATAGAAGGTCCCTGGAAACAAATGCAGACTCGGGAATGGAGAAGGAATCCCCGATGCCGAGCCCGGACATGGCTTCAGCTTTTATGCGTCCTCTCGTGATGTCTAACGCGACTTGCGGAGGATCATGGGAGCTGTAGTTCCGGCTCGGGCGATATCGGGAATTGTAGTTCCCGCTGAATTGTGATCGTGACAAAATGATTGCCATCTAACTCCCTCGCACATTTTACCTGTAAATCTCTTATGGGGTAGGCTATTTTGGACTACCTTGTTATTTTTTTTTCATTTCTTTTTCTTTGTTGGGTAACTTAAAAATAGTTGGTTCCTTTCACGGTGACCATCGTCTTTTGGTCTTTTCCCTAGAGGTCTGCACATCTCCCATAAGCTCTTGGAAATTTGTTGGCGTCTTGTCAAAATGTAGTACAAAATGCAGGCAGAATCCAGTGGGACCCTAAAATGCTAACTATCTAAAGGGTACATTAGAATATGTGGTTGCCAATCTGAACTCTTGGGAGGCCGATGTTCTGTATTCTTTAAGCAAGTTCATGGAGCAGATTGTAACAAATTCTATATGAAGTCTCCCCCAAGGCTCATAAAAAGTCTATTCCTCTCGCGAATGTCCAAAAGAATAGATGGATTGGTGAGAAAAAATGTATGCCACAATAGAGTGAAAGAAATAATTGCCTGTATTTATTAAAAATATGTAAAAGCCCATTAGAGGCAAGCCTAAAAAAGCAAGCTTGTGAAGGGTTATGAATAGATCTGGAGAAGCTGTCTTCAAGAGATGGATGAGAAATGGTTGTGAAATAGTTGCAGACGGGTGTGGTAAAAGGGCTAAAACTATCCATTCCCCAGCTGGGGAAGATAGTAGGATCACCTTCATCTCTGTTTTATATGTGACAAATGGTGAAATTCTATCCATCTTTGAATCCAGTATATCTACCCATAATACTCCAACAATAAAAGAAATCGAGTCTGCCATTTTAGGAATGCAGACTTCAGCCGCTATGGAAACGGACAAGTACCAATTTCCATAGTAAAACAGAAAGCTACCCTTTGAGCCACATTAATGTTCACAGTCTTTAAATTCTACTATGAGAATGGCCAGAATTATTGTCCCCTATTTAAAAAAGAGATCATCATTTTCCTGTAATCTATCATCAGATTGCTCTAATAGATGCAGTGGGTAATGTATTTTCCAAATGTATGTTAGTACAGTTATATTCCTGGGCAGAGGGCAACAAAAGCATTCCGCTTGAGCAGGTGGGCTTCAGGAAAAAACATGGAACCCTAAACATATAGCTGCTCTACAACTAATTAATGAGAACCATGTAGATATTACAGGTGATGTGATATATGCTACATTTATAGATGTTTCCACAGTGATCCCCTGTGTGCATACACCTCAGTTCCTGTATGGTATGGACTTTTCAGTCCATGCCATGTAGGAACTATTTTCATTGCTCCCATTGCAGAGCAAGTTTTCTGAGGCACCACAGTTGGAAAGCCAAAAACAAGCCCGCCAGACAGGAGGAAACTCCTAATCTGGCAGGTGGTCCGACTAAGGCTTGGGTGGTGGGATGGTGGATTGAACTTGATGCTGCATTGCCAAAGTTGTAATCGGGCCCTAAGTGTGATGGGCATGCCCAAAATTGAGGCAGTTGCTCACTGTGTCACAACACCATACTGTTTCTCCCCGATGAGGCCTAACTAGGCCAAAATCAATCTAAGTTTTCCTGGAGTGGATCTGACCTGGGAGTTAAGTCTTGACTGTTAGTTTTGAAGCAGGACCAATGCTGAATAACATGAGGCTGATTCCTGGCTGAGGTGTCATGGTGGACAGAAAATGATAAACTGGATAGTGGTTAGTGTAATTACCATGGAATTAAAGGTATTCAAGCATTCCATGCATCAAAGTAATATTTCCTCAGTATGTGCCACTGTTTTCCTCCAGAATAGGACTTGGCCTTTGGCACTCTTAAAGCTCTGCTGGCCTGCCATGATGCTGCTGCTGACAGTGTGTGCATGGGATCCACCAGCCTGAACAAGTAGTGTGCCAAGCGTCCATCTCCACGTCTTACCAGAGACTGCGAAAGGGCTACACAGAATGAAATGAGTGGTGACCTTGACCTGCAACTACACTACCTCCCTGTGCCCGTGTTTGCTTATTCAACTTTGTGTAAACATCCACATGTCACTTGACTCTTACCAAGAAAAGGCCCTTTCCCACCCTCTTGAGTCTTGATATCGGAGGAAGGGTTGCCAAGCCACACTTAGGGATCCTTTATCTGACAGGAAGGAGGTCCAAAACTGAGATGGTTTGTGTACTAATTGGGTACATATATTTTAAGTGAGTCTTTATGGTTCTTGTTTTTACCTATAACTCATTTTCCTCCAAAGGTCATACTTCTATCTGTACCAAGTTTTGTCCTTGCTGGACGAGAAGCAGAGTGGTAGCACCTTTTGATTGTGGGTTATCCAGCTTTAATGGTAATGTGCAAGCCTGTCCTTAAAGTAAAAGACAAAGCAAGTGGCCTGGACAAATATTTGTCAACTGGAAACACAGAGACATTTGATTTTACAATGTTGATTCCGGTGATCTTTCCCAAAAGTTTGTACTCATTGTATTGTATGTTTTAAAGTAATTGCAAAATGATAGTGATAAAAAACAGCTTTTGAGAAAACACTGTCCTTGGCAGGGGGTAGCGATCCTCTGCATTTTTTATAGTATTGGGAAAACAGAACTGCATTACTGATCAGTTAGTAATCACAAACAATATTTACTGTAAGACAACCACAGATTATACCTATATCAACTATAATAGCACTAATGACAAAATAACTCACATTTACTCCAGCTAAGACTTGAAGTACGTTAAGCACCACACATGTCGAAAACTGATCCTGCAACACACACTAGCAGAAATCGAAAGAATGAAGAAAAAACCTTATATACTACACATGGAAAAATGGGAAAGTATAGTGAAAATAAGTTTAAATATCTACATTTATATTTAATTTATTTGTATGTGTATTATTTTTTAAATACAATTTTAAAATAAAAGAATACTTTTGTTGCAGTTAACATAAAACACACTGGGAATCGCAAGAGAGTGAAGAAGTGAACAGCAAGGACTCCACCACATGAATCAACAAGTGAAACAGCAGCTTTACACACAAATCTAGACCACATAGGAAAGCAAGACACATACCAAAATAAAGAACTGTTTAAGAATGTTTGTAAATATTTTTGTTGCCTTGTCCCTCAAAATAAGGAACACTTATTTGAAGATGAGAGAGAGAATTTAAAGCATCTTTAGCTCATACATGGAAGGAGCCATTACTAGATAATTCTTGTCACTTGATATGATCTTGCAGACTAGGAGGTAAAGCGTAAAACACCTACGATCCTCTCCCTGGCTAAGCTCTCACCTGTCAAAGTAATGGATGCGCTCCATTTCTTGACTGCTGGATCTTTCCAGGAGATACACAAAGAAAAATGTAACTATAAAGTCTATCTCCAGCTAAGTAAAATGTATTTTCTTGTTGAGTGTGGTCTTTGTATCTTTGAGGCTGGGTCTAGTTCCTGGTGTGCCCCAGGTATCATAGTACAAATGAATGTGGGGATAGCCCATTTATGTCCTCAAGGTATGTGTAATTGTGAGCAGGTGAATGCTATTTCCCTAAATGTTCCTTTAGAAGTTTTTCTAAGTGGTGGAGGAGATTTCTGTCTCCATGGCAGAGATTGCTGTTTCCACAATGGAGATAGTAATTCTGGTTGTACCGTCACTTGTAGAAAGTTTGCATATTTTGCAAAAGTGTCCACATTCTCATGTAAGTGGGTGGAAACCTGTAAATTCTACTGCCAGGTGGAGATTTCAATGAGGAATTAATTAATATCATCTGGGTCAAGACGTCTGCTTGGGCAAAGGTGGAAATTTACATTTTCCAGAGATCTCAACAGGTAGATTTCACTTTTTGAGTCACCTGCAATACCTATCTAGTGTTTTGTAGAATACTGGCTGAAAAGCTCTAGAAGCTTACATACAAACATATCAAATCAATTTAACAATCTTTGTAAATTATGAACCTGAACTAGACAAACACAAATAAAATTTAAAAATTGAAGTTCTCAGTGCTAAAAACACCACTTACGAACACCAAAAATATTGCCATTGGTTTACCCAAGTAGACAAGGTATGGATCAATCCAGTCTAGTGAAACTTTCAACATAAGGTAGCTCCAATGGCTACATGATAGGTTGCTACCTGAATGACTACTCCAAAATAACGTTTGACGAGAATGTCATGGCCAAAATGTCATCAGTTCAGAATTTTGTGGGAGAGATTATCAAGGGTAAGTACATTCAGCCAGATGCATCAAGCAAAAAATCGGTCTCAAAGGGGCAGATTCTCAGAATCTGCCCCTTTGCGACCGGTATTTTTGCATTTGGGATGCATCATCCCAAATGCAAAAATCGCAAATTGAGAACTCGCTAAATTGCGATTGTTTGCATTTAAGGAATCTCAAATTGAGATTCCTTAAATGCAATGCATGAAAGTTTCAAAAATAGCGAATTCGCTAATAGGGCACGCAAATTACCACGAAGTACAACTTCATGGTAATTTGCAAAAACTTTGAAAAATGCACTAAAGTGCATTTTTCAAACTTTCATGTTGCGCACACACATGCCCTAAGGGCATGTGTGTGCAACATATGTGCACAGATCAATTTCAGGGGTGCAACAGGGTGTCCTTTGGGCACCCCTGCACCCTTGAAATCGCAATCTCAATTTGCAAATCGCTAATTGCGATTCGCAAATTGAGATTGTCTTCCCATTCATTCCTATGGGCCCATAGGCCTATAGGAATGAATGGGGAGGTATTCCTTAATTGCGACTCGCAATTTGCGGGTCTCAATTAAGGAATTCTAAGAAAACGCTATTTTTTATGCGATTTCTTCATGCATAGCATTTTGCTATTCCTTATTAGCGAATCCTTATTTTTCGCTAATAAGGAATCGCAAAATGGATGCTTGATGCATCTGGCTGATTATCTTTGTCAATAATATTCATGTTTAAAAATATAGCCTATTAAAATAGTGTGGTATAATATGTTTTTTATGTATTTTGCTTTGCAGTTATTTTTAATAATAACTATTTAAAAATATGTGTTCATTTCTTTTTATCTTTTAAATTTCATATTTGTTTTGTGTTATGGTGTTCATTGGGGGATTTAGTGGACACTGACTTAAATATACATATGAAAAATAAGTCATTTATATTTCATTGTCATATTACTTTAACATTTTGAAATGTATTGCTTCCAATTTCCTTTTCTAGTAATTAAAATATTTAAGAAAATACCCTAGTAATATTGGAAGTTGTGAGGTATATTGGCATTTGTTGGGCATTTTTTGTTTCAATATGTCAATTAAAAGGGAATTAATAGTTTGAAATAACATATAAAGCAATTTATTGTAATATTTTAATTAAAATACATTACAATATTGCGGTGTATTTATTTATATGTAGTGAAGTGAAATAAAGAAATGGGGTTCCAAAATGTTCTTTGAACATTGGTTGTTTATTTTATCATTTTAGATATATTTTTATGGCCATGAGTTATATTTTTTAATGGAGTTGTACATTGTTGCTTTAAATGTGTCTACAGTTTAAAATTTTAAATATCAAATAAAAATATTGTATTTTAATAAAAACAATGTCTTTGTAATGCAATGGCTATATTTGTTTGAAACATACAAAAGTGTTTGGAGGAATGCTTGCAAGTAGTCCAACCAATGGGAATTGCTCAAGGTAGCATTCCAACTCTTTTTTTTTTTTGCCCACAATACCACCTTAGGTTAGAACTAGTCGTGTGCAATATCTCCTTGGTTCTGCTCCAATGTGAAGAGTCTAGCCTGAACTGCCGAGCCGGGTCCTCTTTGAACTAAAACACAAGCAATCCGAGACCAATTTCATCCTAGCTGGGCTCATCAGTCATGTGAAGCTTGGTTCTATTAGGAAAGTGAGCATGGGTGCCACATTTGGACAAACCCATGGCCACTAAGGGTGTTACATTAAGCACTCAAAAAGTGATGGGAGGAATGTTTGCAAATAGTTAAACAACTGGCAATCACTCGGATGGTATTCGGACCCATTGATTTTTTGCCTACAAACTGACCTCAGATTAGTCCCAGCCCTATACCAACCAGGCTTGGTCCTGCTCCAATTGGAATAGTCCAGCCAAACTGCCAAGCTGTGTCATCTCTGAACCAGGATACAAGGAACTCAAGACCAAGACCAGTTTTGCCCTTGTTGGGCCAATTCTGTAAGGCAAGCCTTTGCCTAAAGTGACACAGCTGGCAAAAAATGAGATGTTGGAATGATACTCTGAGTGATTGCCAGTTGTTAATCTATTTGCACTGGCAATTCACAATAAAGGGTTAGACTTCCTGCAACAGCAGGTAATAGGAGAGAATTGCATAGTTAAAAAAAGTGACACAAAGTTGTAAAATTCTTATTCTTGCAATTTTGCATACTCATCGCTCAAATACTGCCAGATTTAAAGTGGAAGAGCAGTAGAGTTGAGAAAGCAAGGCTTTCAGACTGAGTGCTCACATCATATGTGTTGCTTAACTAGTGTGCAGGAATCATAGTCAAGTCTCCTGAAGCATTGATTTCCTCCTCCCTGTGTTGCCTCAACATATATTCCTGCCCTTCTCTTTCAAGTTTCTATGTGCACATAAAGCAGAAATTTTAGATTTAACGAGTGAAAGATCTGTACTGGTCGACACTGATGTTTTGCCCTTTGCCAACATTTCCGCCTATTTGCGACGGAGACTTTCAAGTTTTTATCATGAATATTTCAACATTATTTCAAGTTGGAGTTCCCATTTGTTTTACAGCAGTGGGGTATGGCTTCAACAAAAGCAGCTTCTTGAACACCACACTAGACCCCCAAAATCTTTGTTGGAAATATTAAAGCGCCTTCCTCACTCAGTGCCTTTGCAGGATACACTCACCTACTAATTTCTGTTTTATTTGCCCTCACTGCCTGTGTATTTCCGTACCAGGAGATTCTAGCCTGTGCTTGACCAATTTATGATGTCTGTCGGATAAAGTGCAGCGATAGGGTGCAATAGGGGATTCCAGGAAGGCCATATTGTTCCTGGCAGCTGACTTATTTGATGAGTCTGTAAACTCAATTTTCAGCATGAAAGTGGTTAATCAGTGCTATTACACTCAGTTCCATGGTTCCTTTGTAGGTGCCACAAAACCACACAAAGAGGAAAGTTGGAGGAAGAGAAAAGTGGGAAATTTGACACAAAGGCAGAAACGAGGGGTCTGCAGCAGTGAGATAAACCAGAGGACATAATATTCTGTAAATAAAACTCCACTGAGGTATCCTGCATATATATGTTTATAAATGGCACTAGTGGCATGAATGTAGTTACAAGGCAACAGAATAATGTACAAGCGACTTTTTACAATGGAGGGAAGGTATTAGGCACAGGGGTGAGAGGTTTTTTATTGGGGGAGAGGATAACCTGGACTCTGTGGCATGGTCATGGGAGGTAGCAGGGCGACGTTTGCAGGTGAAAGGCCAGGCAGTTGTGTCATGTGTTTATGTGCATGATGACTGTGGAAACCCTCAGCAGACTCCTTACAAGTACTACTGTTATAATGATTAAGGGGGATGTCTTATAATGTGTAAAAAGTTATATATTCGCTCAAACATAATGTATATATTTCCCCTGCCTGTTGGAATGTTTCTTTCCCCCTTTCACTGTTGTCATTTGTCAAAAAGAACAATCTAAGTGAAACCAGAGTTAAAGTGTTAAGGGTAATAGCAGTTGGTGAAGCACAGTTGAGGAGATTGGATGACTGCACAAAGAAGACTTCTTACCTTACTTCGTCTTCTGTGCATTTAATCAAATTATAATAATTACGGAATCTGATGGGTTTGGTAATTAAAGATTGTGACACAGTGCATTCAGTTAACAGTTGATGAATAAAGATGTGCAAACCAGAGATCCGTGTGTGGCGTCATCTTTTACATGCCTCTGGTCTGGGGAGGATGCTACGACTCGTGACGAGATAGGGGATGCGTGCCCCCCAACAATACAAGACTTTTCATCCTGAGACTTTCCTGTGGATCAACAAACTGCTTGTTCATGCCACATGCGCCTCAAGAAGCTGTCTACAGTTGCCAAATGTGGAGTCAAAGCACAACTCCAGCTTTTGAAAGGCCCTCGATCAAGGTCCAGGTCTTACAGAGGAGCATAGTCAGTGAGCCTACCAAAAATCTACTGGTAAGCCTGAAAGAAGAGTCACCTCATAACACAGAGCCATCATCGTTACAAAGCAGAAATGATAAGGACAGTGACAACCAGGTACAAAGAAGTGCTAAAGGCGGCGACAGCCAGGTATAATGCACAAAATCAAGAGCGGTGAAGAACACCTGCAAAAAGCTAAATCATTACTCACCGTAAAGAAGGAAGATGGCACCCACTGACCTCAGCTCAGGATCAACCATCCAAACACCATTGAGTAGGCTGATAATTGCTGATGTGCCACCGGGTCAAGTGATGCTTGAATAGCACATACTCTCAACATCAGTAAGAAACAGCACAAAATACAGTGCTGCTGTGTTCCTGAAACCACCACCTTCATTCGATACAGCTAAAAAGCAAAATAATGGGGCTAGATACACTGCCTGGATTGAAAAGTTTGTTGACTTCATAGATGCTATAGAAGAAGCGGGTGACAAAAATATCATCAAATACTTAAAGAGCCTTGGAGGTAAAGAAGTAAAAGAGATGATAAAGAAAATATCACAACTTGTTAAATACCATACTGTAAAATCAAGCAGACGTTGGAGGTCCAGTTCGATCCAATGCCGAATGCCGACTATGACAGGTACACTTTCAACTGAGCAAGACAGCAACTTGGGGAGATGATGGATGAGTTTGCTGAGAGACTTGATATTTTTATAAAGCACTGCAAGTTCAATGAATTCATTGATGAAAGAGCCATGCATCTTAGAGTGATTGATGGATGCCTCTCCAACTCATTCCGACAACGCATGCTGAGAGAAATACTCAGTTTGGAGAAAGTGCACACGGCTGCAAATGTGGAGGAAGGTGCTGATTGACAAGCTGCTGATATGATAGCTGAAACAAAGGTATCTCAATGAACCATGAGTCGGTCAATATACCCTGAGGAGAATTGTGTCACTGACAACTCTTGCAAATGCAAAACGAAGGCCTATTCTTACAATTTCCAAGACGCTTGAGACATTGTTTTCGAGAAAGGAGACAAAGCTCCTTTTAAGAAAAAGTGGACACGCAAGACGGACACTCCATTTGATGCTGGACTACTGATAGTTGTGGCCAGCAGAGGAAATAAAATAACTGCGCAATGACCTGGAATATCCATAATCAGGGACTCGTCACACTTTAAGCCTTTGCCTCAATGTTCATCAGCTCCAGACCTTGCCAAGGAGGCAAGTCTAACTGAGTGCTCAAGTCGAGCATCCCACTGTCTGTCTGATGAAGGCGTCCCTCCTCTATCTTGCAACATCAGATCTGGAAGGCTGGTGCAAGCACCTCAACTACTCATTGAGGAGCTGTAATGTTTATATGTGTATATATTTGTTCATACTTTTTTATTGACAAAGCAGGCATTGTCATGTCCTGTGTTTATGTGCATGAAGACTCTAGTGGCTCTCAGAAGACTCCTTACAAGTATTACGTTATCTGATGAGTATGGTTCATATATTTGTGATGCACTGCATTCAGTTAACGGTTGCATGCAGCCAAAGAAAGACGTGCAAACCAGAGCTGCATGGGTGGCGTGGTCTGTTACATGCTTCCGGGCTGGGGAGGATGCTACAGTAGCAAGTTTACATTTATGAAGGAAAATGAGCAGGAGTAGGAAATAGATGATAAAACATGAATCTCTTTAGGTTTTGTGGTCACTTAGACTTCAAATTCTGAAAGATGTGGCTTGGAGCAGTGGACTTTTAGCGCCCTGAAGTCGCAGAGGGAAGCATTTGTGGAACCAATGATTAATTTGTAAAACAATAAATGCCAGGGCTCACTTCAGGAGGAAACTCCAATCCAATTCAAAAGTTCTTTATTTCAGCCCTCAAGGCCATAAAAGATGCAATAAAAACATACAGACATGAAATCATTTCATTTGCAGGAGATATGTACATGCCCATTAAAACACTAATTACATTATATAAATAAAACCTGTATTTACAGTATAATTTGTAGTACTGATGCATCCCCCTATTTCAGTATTCAAGTTTTAATAGGTAGTAGTTTCCGCCTGATTGTCCACATGGCTAGTAGGTACTTAGAAACTGCAAATACGATAAAACTTAGTGTGCTAGTCTTTAAAATTCTAAAAGAGTGTAAACAATTTTTAAAACCAAGGTTTCTACAGAGTGGTGCCAACCAATACTTCCTAGGTCTGCTATAAGCGGGGCAGAAGAGAAGCACATACATTTCATTCTCCACAGAACTCCCGCTGCAACCTGGGCATAATTTATCCTTCTGTAGCAGACCATTTACTTGTAAAAACTTTTAAGGGCAGGGGACCATACCTCCACTGAATAAAAAGTTCTCTTGCACTGATTGGAAAGACAATGTCCATAAAATCCTCAAACATATAAGAACTTTTGCAAATCAGAAATTGTTCAGTCAGGGAGCCGAGATTGAGGGCACTCACAGCCGTACTTAAGCTTTTGTTCTTAAATACCCTTGTTAGTGTTTTACGTGAAATCTCGGAACAGGCGCTTTCTGGACCCTCCCACATATCAGCCAGGCCCACTCTCAAAAATTCACGTTTAACAAAGGCCAACCAAGGTATTTTATGCAAATTGGTAAGGCTCAATACTTGCGTCAATTCTTGCCTATAGTACGACAGTTCCTCGGTTGACCACAGCCTGTGCCAAAACCTGAGTGGCTGCAGCTTTAGCTTGTCTCCTATAGATGAAAGTCCCAGATCTAATCTTAGGGGGAGAAGAGGGGTGCCTTGTGGTAACGCTAACAACCGTCTAATAAAGTTTGATTCCACTTTAGGGAATTCAATTCTGCCGCTATGCCCCCACAACTCTCCACCATATAGAGCTGCTGCTCTGGCTTGTGTTTTGCACATTTCCAGTGCTGGACTTACTGGCTTAAAGGTTGAGGAGTTTGAGACCTTCAGAATGCCTCCCACCAGTTGCGTAAGCTTCATGTGGGCTTTTACTTGCTGCGGCTCCCAGGAAAGATTTTCATGTAAGGTTACTTCCAGGTATTGGAACGTCATGGCCCTTTCCAGCCTTACCGACCCTAGAGTTGGATTAGGTCGGGTAGATGCTGAGGGGTTAAGTATCATAAACTTTGCTTTGTTGGCATTTATCTCAAGGCCATGATTTCTACAGAATTCCCAAAACCCATCCAATGTCCGTTGGATCCCCATTGGGGATTTGGAGAGCAGAAGGGTATCATCGGCAAACATAATTGCCAGGACCCTTCTGCCTGCCAACCTTGGGGCATCACTATTTGGGACACTGTCAAGATGTGAAATAACACTGTTAACATAGAGGCCAAACAGGGTCGGCGCTAAAACACAACCTTGTCTCACCCCCCTGCCAACGGGAAACCTAGAAGACAATGCCCCATCACTTCCACATCTGACCTGGGCAAAGTTGCCATCGTGGAGCCTCATCAGTATATCTAGTATTTGGGGCGGCACACCCAATTCCTTGAGAACCCCCCATAATTTCTTCCGCTGCACCAGATAGAAAGCGGACTTGAGGTCCACAAACACCATGTAGAGGCTGCCACCCTCACTCTTTGCTGTCTTCCAATAAAGGAGGATAAGGTGAAAGAGCTGGTCCATGGTGGATGTGTTCCTTCTGAATGCCGCCTGGAAGGGACTTAGGATCTCGTGGTCCTTCATTCAACCCTGGAGGTGCCAGCACAAGGCGAGCAAAGAGTTTCTGGGGGACATCAATTAAACTGATCGGCCTGTAGTTGACTGGGAGCAGGGGAGAACCTTTCTTGAAAATCGGCACAATATCTGCTCCCAGCCAAGTACAGGGGATCTCCATGCCCGCTAGGATTGCATTAAATATAATTAGCAGGTAGGAGGCCCAGATCTCAGGTTGGTGCCTAAATAGGTCACCAGGGAGTTTGTCGAGGCCAGGGGCCTTTCCCAAAGCAAGTCGCCCTATTGCATTTAGTACTTCCCCCAACGTAAACTCCAGTGGGTCATGTTGTTCGACTGGAGTTAGGAAACCCGCCTCAATAGATACAATTGGTCCGTCACTATATAGTGCTTTGAAGTGCGCTTCCCATACTGAGGCAGCAATATTTGGTTCTACGGCCTCTCTCAGATCCCCCGTGCCTGTTGTTACTAGGGACCAAAACCTGCATGCATCTCTGGGATCCAGGGCTGACGATAAATTGTGCCATCTATCCCAGTCCCATTCGCTCCTTGCATGGACCATTGTTTCTTTATACTGCCTCCTAAGCTCATGCATTTCGTGTTTATTGGCGCCAGACTTAACCGCTGAGATCAACTCAGCCTTGGCCTTTCTACAGGCAGAGTTAAACCAGACTGTCGTTTGTGTCCTTTTTTTCCTAGGCTTAGACACCGGGTCAAAAGCATCTCCCAATCCGCAGAGTAAGTCAGCATGAATGTGCCCTAGTTTCTCATTAAAATCTCCTAGTTTGGATTGGTTAATTAAAATGTTCACCTCGATGAGTCGGGGGAGGGCCAGATCGTAGATTTTCGCTATATTATCTGGGGAGTTCACTAATTTCCCCCATTTTACCCTTCGCCTATTATTTGATGGTAATAACGTCCCCGTAGGCATGTCATTCGATTCTGGGGAGACACTTTCCGATGGCCTCGGGAAGACTATTTCTAGATGAAGGGCATTATGGTCACTATCGGCCCTTGTAATTACACTGAAATCAAGAGCCTTGGGCCACATACTTGTCTCCACAAAAACATAATCTAAGCGTGATTCCTGACCCTTTTTATTGAAAGTACACCTCGAAGGGCTGTTGGACGGTGTCCGCCCGTTGCAGGCCCTCAGTGCATTGTTCAGGGTAAGAGACATGATCTGAATCGCCAAGGGAGACCATGATTTTGGGCTGGGCGATTGGCACGATGGAATTCCCCATAAGTCATCCTCTCCCATGAGAACACCCTCCTTTGGTCCCAGAAGCGGCTCGAAGTGTCAATTAACATCTCCGGCCACTATAAGCTTGCAGTCACCTGGCAATGATCATAAGAAGTGAGATAATTCATCTATGGTGGGGGATTCTAAGGACAGGCCAACTGGGCGTGAATATACGTTTACAACCGCCAATTTGTAGGCTTTGGGCCACTTGAGCAGTATGCACTGTACATCATCCGAGTACGCAAGAATATTCTCTGCGATACAGCCCAAATGGGTTGCCACCCAAATTGCAAGGCCGCCAGACGGCCGTCCCTTTCCCCCCCACCTGGCTGAGACATAAAAGGTATCAAAGCCCTCCCTGTGGTATTTCCCCCTGGCACAAGTCTCTTGGAAAAGACAGATATCATGGTTATCCACAAGGGAACTCCACTCTAAACCTGCAACATTCCAAGATAGTAAAGTCATCCTCTTTATGACTTATGTGACCATAACCCCCTTATGTGCTCCCTCTTTATGATTTAACTTGGTGGAGAGCACCCCTTCTGTAGAGACTGGTCCAGCCGGATCCTCCAGATCCTATACCTGGACAGGTCCTGCGGTTTCTACATTAGGGTCGATCTGAGCACTAGAGAAACCATTCTGCACCATCTCTATGGCCCTACCTTCACCGGCTTCATTGCCGGATTGAATCACCTTTTCTTCGCCTTTCCCAATACGGTGCGGTCAATCTACCGCATCTAAACCAGTGAACCTATTCTGCAGCGCTGGGTAGCTCTACCCAAACATATAATCGCACCTAGCCCTTTCTGGTCTGAACCCCCGTTGGTTTTTCACTAGGGACCATCCACCTATCCTTTCTTGATAATTAGCTGGTTGATAGAAAACTGATAAAGGATAGAGCAGGATTGTTGAACTAGTGCTGTTATTACTCGAGTTGCAAATATGCTCCACAGTACGTGGATCTCTGACATTGACCAGGATGCAGTCTCCTGCAATAGTCTTAGGGCTACGTCCCACCCATGGGCCCCTACGCACCATCATTAGTTCACTAGTAACATGGGAGGGTAAGGGTTTATTTGTATTTAACCAGTGAGAGACTTTATTTTTTAGGGACCGATATGATTCCTTTTCCGTGTTGTTTAGCTCAGGAATACCAGTCATAACCACCAGGTACGGACTGGATTACGGAGGTAGATCAATATTTGGAACCGCCCTAAGTGCTCTAGGTGCTTCCATTGATAAGGACTGCCCACTCTCCATTTGGTTAACCACCCCAGAGGGACTACATTTATTTGGGTTTGCATGAGGATTGGCACTAGGGACTGAGATTTGAACCAAGGGCACATTATTAGTGATGCTAACATTACCAGTCTCGGTTGGCGTGGGCGATTTAGGCACCGAAACCCCCAAGCACCTGGTGCTTGCTGCTACATTTCCCTGATCTGGTATCTTAGCTTTACTTTTTGACATAGAACCCCTTCTGGCCTCTTCAATTTGGGTAAGCCTCTGCTTAATACACCCTAGCCTAACTTCTGAAGGTCCAAGTAGGGTTTTGAGTAAATCTCCTATTTTAGTTATTAAACAGTCATCAGCCACCTTGGTGCCCATAACAATCTGGTCCGCAGCCCGAGAACATTGCTCCGCATCTGGTTGATTCGGTAAGTCAACTCCCTGAACAGTCGAGACAGCCCCAGCATAGCCGCCGCTGTCCACGGGCAATATAACTCTATCAGACACAGGTTTAGCTTGCTTAGGTTTCCTTCTGCTGGCCACAGATGTAACTGCACGCTTCCTTTTCGAGGTAGCCCCCTTCTTACTACGACCCCGCATATAGGTAGGAGATTTTTCCGGGAGGTCGGCCAAGTCTGAAATATCCACGGACCCAGAAGTATCCAAAGCTAGAGAAGTGTTCAAAGGTTGCTGAGGGGAAGGTGACAAGGAATGTTCCTCCACAAGGAGCGCCGGCGGGGTGTGGGTAACAGCCGTGACTAACGTTGATCCCGGTAATTGTTCGCGGTCTGGAGTGCGAGCATTAGCAAATTCGCCCATGGAGGAGCTTTTCGCCATGGCTAAATCTTGCGATACACACCGCTCCATCAAGGTTATCCCTTGATCGATCAGCGAGTTCGCCCTTGTTATAAAGTTATCCAGAGTACCTGTAATCTTGCCCCTAGCAGCCATGGTTTTATTCCTCAAATCCTGTCCCGCCATACTTTATCTAAGCAGCACACAGTCCAGCACCCAGGTAGATTCCCACAAAGGAGCACAGTTCAAGATGTTTCTCATACAGATGCTCACCTGGAATTGTAGGCAAAGGAGGGATGGCCCGGCCCGGTCTCAAGCGGTCTTGAACAGGCTACAACGGGCCCGCCCTTGGCCCGGGCTTGGCCCGGCGCTGCCCGCGCGTCCCGCGTATCGTGGAGGCCGGCTTAGCAAAGTAAGAGAGGATGGTGGGCTTGAAGAGGGCCAGCTGGGTGCATTCAGGCCCCGCGCTGTACTCTGGTCCTCGCAGTCCCGCACTAGTTGTAGGCTGCTTAGCTTTGCCCCCAATCGGCGTTTTGAAATTCCTCAGCGGTATCCAGGTAGAATCCCAGCAATGTCCGGTTGCTCAAAGATGAAAGCGACCTCTGTGCCCTTGTCAAACGGCTGCGAGTGGCACCCCTAACGGCTGCGAGCGGCAGGAGGAAACTTGTTCCAGTCCATTCCTGCTGTTGCGTGTAAGGGGGTCCCAGTTGAAACAACTTTTTAAAACACAAAGACAGAATTTAAGAGAAGAACTTTTTGAAAAATACGTTTAGAGTGATGTTTTTAATTCACATCCTCAGTTGCAGATCAGTTACATGTACATTTATCAAAATAGTAAACTTATTCTTGTTGCCCAAAGAGGGAAGGGCGTGGGAAAGAGGGACAGGTAAGAGAGGTAGAGTGCGGTGAGGGTGGTGTGTGGATATAGAAAAGTTTCAAAAGAAATCACACGTGGTCACATGTACATTTAGAAAATGATACCACAGGGGCATATTCACATTGCCATTCGAGTATTTTTCTACAATTACGTATTCCTATCCCATTACATTTTAACACAGCCAAAAATGATCTGTTGCTTCTGGGTAGGAAAGGAAGATGGTATGTCGACGTTTTGACCCCAGTGATGTAGGCTGATTCATGCCCTACTGCAGGGTCTTCATCAGGACAAGTGGGGGCGGGATTCCGGGGAAGTGAGGGAGGGCACCTATGAGTAAAAATATAGTATTCAAAATGGGGAATGCCACGTACAATTACTTGAAGAGGCTACTACATTCGCAAAGCATTACCTATAAAGCCACACTGGAATTGCGGGGCACCGTCTAGGACGAGTAGTGGGCCCGAAGGCTCCGGATAACAGGGAGAGCTTCAACCCAAAAGAATTAGGCTATTGTCAGAAAAGTGGGCAATCATCAAATAAGTCCCCCACATCATAGAGCCTACTTTTGTCAAAACATGCTTTAGAAAACAAGCATCGAAGATTACCCAGGCGGGTTAAAAACAGAGAAATATTTATCACATACTAAAGGACATCACAGCCAGTGCACATCAAGATAAACCAAACTAATCAAGCCCTAATTACAGTCAAATACATACATTGTTACAAGGTCTCTATCGTCTGTGACAAAGATAAAAATTGTAGGCAAAATATCGGCCCTGTTTGACTCAACATGTTAAGCTAAGCAGAATTCACCTCTTAGGGCACTTTAGCGCTTAAACAAACAACCACACTGAGTCATTGAACCCAAAATGGATAGTTACCCGAGGGTTCACAGTCGAACGATAGTTCTTTATACGTCGATTTGTAGGACAGTCATTCCCATATTCGATTCTAGATTAATAATCTATGTAGGAGAGAAAAGGGTTCAGTCTAAGGGCCCTTTAACCTAACCTTATGCCCTACACGTCTATGATCTTTATTTGAACGCTCTGATCATATTAACGTAATTCACCGCGAGCGTGGCGGCGGTACCTCCTGCCAGATCTGAGCTCCAATCTAAAATAAATGGAAAGCCGGATACTTAGTGAGACGTTCGTAAATGCACTTGCTCTTAGGAAAAAGTGTGTCAGTGCCCAAAACTCCGTCTGTATGCCGCATGTCCCTTACCACGGATAAATCGGCTTTCCCATCTCACGCGCGTCTCATCCAGAGTGAGTGCGAGTGGAAAAAAACGATAGTATTTAAAGGGGAAGGCGTCAGCGCGTGTGCTTGCAGCAGCTAAATGACTGCTGCTCTCATAGCTAATGTAAGTCAAGGCAGAACTTATAGAAGAAAGACTACTCCGTGGCGGTAGAGGCTGGCTAAAAATAAGCCCTCAGAGATATTCAAATGGTTCAAAGAATTCCTATTCGTAACATTGAGATTACTTATCAATGGGAGAGTTGTATTGGCTGGCATTATAAGATATATATTAAACTTCGCTTAAAACAAAACAATTCTAACATTTTGATCACATTGTGGGTAATGCTAGCGATTCACAATACATTACGTTTGAAACGTTTGAATTATTTCTACAAAAATTGTTACCATTGGGTTAATCCTACAGGGGAGTTTTTTACAACCCACATCACTAGAGAAAACCAGGAAATATTCCAACAGTACAATTCATTAATCGTGATACACAAATGCTAGCAATTAAAATCACATTATCGCTCTGTTCATCTGTAAATGTCCTATAGAGAGACAACATCATTTTGGAGAAACCCACATAGTATTTACATCATAGACACATTCCATGTTAGAAGTACCAAACTTTTTAGCACAAACAGGCTAATTGAGCATAGCTTGTGTCTTGTTCATTTAACCCATGCTGGATCGTGTCCAAACGGGTCATCCATTTGCTTTCTCTTACATTAAGGACAGAGCCAATGTTCCCACCCCTTGGGCCCAGGGAAACTTTTTCAAGGACCACCCATTGTAACTCTTCAACTGGATGGCCGGCCCTTCTGAGGTGGTCCACCATAGGTGCCCCTACAACCTCACATCTAATCCTGCTCTGGTGCTGGAGAATGCGTGCTTTTATCTTTTGCTGTGTTTGTCCTATATAGGCAAGGCCACACGGGCACGTGATACAGTAAATAACACAATTTGTATTGCAATTTGTGAACGTTTTAAGATCTATGTTGTGATGTTTATAATTGAACTGCTTAGTTTGTATACACATTGGGCAAGCCTTACAGTTGCCACATCTGTAATTGCCAATCGTTATCGGTAGATTCCACATAGTTTGTATAGACGGTAGTTCAGGGGTTTCTAAGAAAGAGCACGCCACATGGTCCTTTATACTCTTGGATTTCTTAAAAGAGTGCATAGGCAGCTGGGGCTGTCCAATATCATCGGCTACCAATGGCCAATGTTTATTTATGATTTTGCGTATGTTGTTGCTTTGTGTGCAGTATGTGGTTACACAGATCATCCTCTCCATACTTTCATCTTTTTTTGATTGTGGTGTGAGAAGTTCATCACGCGGGCTATACCATGCCGGTTTTTGGGCTCTCTTGACAAGTCTCCGTGGATAACCTCTTTCTAAAAGTCTGGAGCTAAGGTCTTCTGATTCTGAAAAGTAGTCGTCTTTGTTGGTGCAGTTGCGCCGTATCCGAAGGAATTGACCAACCGGTAAGTTGTCTCTCAGGCCTCTTGGGTGGTGGCTATTGTACAATAACAAAGAATTGCGTTCTGCAGGTTTATGATACAGTGTGGTTGACAGCTTATTATCTTCATGAAAAATGGTAATATCTAGAAAGTCTACTTTTTCACAGTTAGATTGAATTGTGAATTGAATATCTTGGCTCTGCTGATTCAACCATTGATGGAATAAGTCCAAGGCTTCTTTACTAACCGTCCATACCATCAGAACATCGTCGATGTAGCGCCGACACATCGTAACGTGATCTTGATAGGGATTGGTCTGAATTAACACATGTTTCTGCTCATACTCAACCATATAAATAATGGCTAGGTCCGGCGCAAAGGCTGCCCCCATTGCGACGCCCTTAGTTTGGAGGTAGAACTTCCCTTGGAACATGAAGAAGTTCTTCCTCATGGCGATAGTCAGTAGTGCGATAATAAACTCTGTTGGTACAGCCATAGGTGCTGTACGACCATCAAGTGCTTTACGCATAACCTCAAGTGCTTCTGTCTGTGGGATGCTTGTGTAGAGCGACACTATATCACATGTCACCAATAGTTGTTTTTCGGTGTCAAATTCCATGCCATCCACCAGATTAATAGTTTGCATCGTATCCCTTAGATATGTTGTTGTACCCTCGGCTATTGGTTTAAAAAAAAATCTATGTATCTGCAGAGAGGCTCCAGGATTGATCCACAACCGGATACAATTGGGAGTCCTGAGGGTTCTTGCATGCTCTTATGTATTTTTGGAAGGTTATACATTGTAGGTAACTTCGGGTCACTCTGGTTAAGGTATTTAAATTCCAGTTCACTCACAAACCCTTGTTCTTTGCCTATCGTGGTCACATTAAGGATCTCCATAGCCAGGTCTTTGGTAGGATCACTTCGTAGTTGCTTGTAGCTTACTCCATCTCCCAATTGTCTGAAGATCTCATCCTTGTATTTCTCAACATCCTGAACAACAATTGCTACCCCCTTATCTGCTGGCTTGATAACAATTGCCCTGTTTTCTCTCAGGGTGACCAGGGCTTTCCTTTCTTCATGATTGACATTCAATTTGGTATGCTTATGTATTGACAAAGCTTTGTCGACTTCATTGAGTACCATGTATTCATATGCCAGAATTTGATTGGTCATAGTACTCCCTGGTGGTACAAATGTGGAAGGTACTCTAAGTCCCATAGTTGAGGCGGTGTTAGATGGTGGGCTGTTCCTAAAGAAATATCGTAATCTAATTTTTCTGAAAAACTTCATCAATTCAGTTTTTATGGAGAAGCGATTGGGATATGATGTGGATACAAAAGATAACCCCTTCGTGAGGATGTTGATTTAATTATCATTCAATGTATACGAGGATAGGTTAACAACCGGACTGGGTCTAGTCACTACCATCTGTAGACCTTCCGAAGTTATGCTATCTCGCTGTGGCTCTCGTGGGGGAAATGGACTTGCTTCTGGGTCTGGCCACGACCTTTGTCCCAGGTGGGATTCGTGGGGAATTGGCCTCTCGTTGTTCCTCTCTGCCAATTCCCTCTGGCCCTTGGTGGTCGCCATTGGCCCTCTCCTAAAAAAGGCTGTAGTTGATGGAACGGTCCCTGTGGCTGGTTCCAACTACCTTGGTAGCCGTAGCCTGAATTGGTTGCTGCCTGATCGTTGTCACTGTCGCCACTGTAGAATGAGTCTGATAAGGTGGTAAAATTCCTGCGTCTGCGGTAGCCACCCCACCCTCTTCCTGTAAAGCGTCCTTGAGAGTTGTGTTTTTTTCGTGGTCTTCGTTGAGATAAGGATAGGTATTTTTCTTTTCGTAGTATCTAATATCCTTGGCGAGTTTTTCAAGTTTTCTCTGCTGTGTATTGGTCTCGAAATCTTTCAGGGTTTTAGCAAGTTTCTCCAAGGCTTCCTTGGCGTTATGTTATGTTATGTTATGTTATGTTATGTTATGTTATGTTATGTTATGTTATGTTATGTTATGTTATGTTATGTTATACAGATTTTTATAGCGCACAGCTGCCCCAGCAAAGGGGCGTCCCGGCGCTTTTGAACAGGCAAATGAACACATAACAACACACAACTGCAGGACCAAAGCAAGAAAGGGAGAGAGACTAAAAAACATTAGGGAACAAGTGAGTTTTAATGGCCCTCCTGAATGCGAGCAGGTTATCTAGTGCACGGATATGGGACGGAAGAGAGTTCCAGAGTTTGGCAGCCATAACCCGGAAAGACCGACCTCCAGCTCTACACAGCTTGAACCAAGGCACTACCACCAGATTTTGACAGGCAGATCTCAAGGAGCGAGAGGGGACATAGGGAATGAGAAGATTCTCAAGAATCTGAGGAGAGGACAACTTGAGGATCTTAAAGGAAAGACAAAGAGTTTTAAAGTCAATCCTTTGCGCCATAGGCAGCCAGTGAAGAGACCGAATGGTTGCACTCACAGAGCAGAAACTCAGTAGCCCCACCAGGGCTCTGGCTGCAGCATTCTGAGCGAGCTGCATCCGGGCGATTTCCGCCTGGTTCGCCCCTAACAGGAGTGAACTGGCGTAATCGAGCCGAGACAAAATAGTGGCCTGGATGACCAATTGCCTAGTAGGGGCGTCAAAGAACTTCAGAATGGGTCTCAGTCCGCGATGGATCCCAAAGCAAGTAGCTGCAACTTTTTTAGTATGGGCACAGAAACTAAGGGCAGAGTCTTAGCAAACCCCTAAGTTTTTTACCTCCGATACAGTAGTAGGCGTAACACCTAACTCTGGAGGCCACCACTCATCACTCCACATGTTGCAATGCTTACCAACAACCAGTATCTCAGTCCTCTTAGCATTCAGCTGAAGACAGTTGGCTGTCATCCAGCCGGCCACTGCCAAGAGACCCGCTCTGAACCTGGGGGCATCAAGGTCGGACCTCCCACTCAGAACAACCGCCAGCTGCGTATCCTCAGCGTAGGAAATGATGGTCATATCCCACTACTTGGCGACCGCAGCCAGCGGGCGAACATAAAGATTGAAAAGTGTGGGGCTTAGTGCCGACCCCTGAGGCACACCTAGTTCTAACGGGTAGGGTTTGGACTCAAAAGGCGGAGTGGCGACCCGGAATGAGCGATCTAACAAGAAAGACTGGAACCATTTTAGTGCCTAGCCAGAGACACCAGCTTCTCTTAGACGCTGCAACAGTATCGAATGCGAGACCGTGTCGAACGCGGCACTGAGGTCAAGCAGCACCAGTGCCGCTGTATGACCGAAGTCGAGCATGGCCCGCAGGTGTTCCGTCATTGAGAGAAGGGCAGTCTCAGTGCTGTGCCTGGCATGAAAACCATTCTGTGAAGGGTCTAGAATGTTTGCCCTTTGGAGATGCTCAGAGAGGAGAACATTGACATGAGCCTCGGCTACTTTCGCAGCCCAAGGAAGGAGTGAGATCGGGCGATAGTTTTCCAACTTAAGGGGGTCCAGTGTAGGCTTCTTGAGAATAGGGGTGACCACCGCCTGCTTCCATTTAATCAGGACTGAACCTGAGGACAGGGAAAGGATGATTAAATGACGCACTAAACGAAGACGGAGAGTCTGTAGTTCTCTGAATTGCGCCGGTCTGAGGGGATCAGCCGGAGATCTCGATTTTACCTTAGTGACTAGCCTGTCAAACACCTCCACTGACATAGCAGGGAAGGAGGAGAGGGCCACAGAGGTGTTGACACTAAGCCTCAGAGTCTCATTGATCAAAGCTTCATCCCCAGCAATTTCAGATTTGAGATCAGCATTTTCAGATTTGAGATCAGCAATCTCCCGGGTTAATGTTTAAAACTGCTCCGCAGATGTATCCCGGCTGGGTAATCTTCGATGCTTGTTTACTAAAGCACGTTTTGACAAAAGTAGGTTCTATAATGTGTGGGACTTATTTGATGATTGCCCACTTTTCTGACAATAGCCTAAATCTTTTAGGTTGAAGCTCTACCTGTTATCCGGAGCCTTCGGGCCCACTACTCGTCCTAGACAGTGCCCCGCAATTCCAGTGTGGCTTTATAGGTAATGCTTTGCGAATGTAGTAGCCTCTTCAAGTAATTGTATGTGGCATTCCCCATTGTGAATACTATATTTTTACTCATAGGTGCCCTCCCTCACTTCCCCGGAATCCCGCCCCCACTTGTCCTGATGAAGACCCCGCAGTAGGGCATGAATCTGCCTACATCACTGGGATAGAAACGTCGACATACCATCTTCCTTTCCTACCCAGCAGCAACAGATCATTTTTGGCTGTGTTAAAATGTAATGGGATAGGAATACGTAATTGTAGAAAAATACTCGATTGGCAATGTGAATATGCCCCTGTGGTATCATTTTCTAAATGTACATGTGACCACGTGTGATTTCTTTTGAAACTTTTCTATATCCACACCACCCTCACCGCACTCTACCTCTCTTACCTGTCCCTCTTTCCCACGCCCTTCCCTCTTTGGGCAACAAGAATAAGTTTACTATTTTGATAAATGTACATGTAACTGATCTGCAACTGAGGATGTGAATTAAAAACATCACTCTAAACGTATTTTTCAAAAAGTTATTCACTTAAATTCTGTCTGTGTTTTAAAAAATTGTTTCAACTGGGACCCCCTTACACGTAACATTGACTACCCAGGTCCCAGTTCCGTTGGGTCAACCCTTCATCTATGACATTTCTCCTGTTAGTCACGCCTAAAACAGAACTAACTACTAACAATGAAAGTGGGGAGAAGATGTGGTGTAATAGCCAGAGCTGCTGACTTTGGAGCGAGGGACCCTGGTTGGAGCAGGCATCGGCTCAACATCCTGATTCTGGGGTATCATTTAATCTACCCCTGCCTAACATAAAGAATGCATCCTTAACTGGTGCTCATGAAAAGGGCTGGTGTTGAAGATTAAGTGCTGGTGCTGAGCACCGGAAACCACTGGGCTAAATTAGGCTCTGTGTGGAATTAGATGGAGTTTTAGAGACCTGAAACACTACAAGAAAAGAACTGTCTTCCAGCCCTTTCCTACTTGAATATTTTGAATTCGAACCTTGCAGTGCTGCTGGTCTTTTTGTAAAGTCCACCAACACACTTAACCTTGGGTGGAAGGTAAAGCAAGGTTCTTGGATTCCCTCCCTTTATTTACTTGAGTTTTATATAGCGCTAGCTAGACCCGTAGGTATCAGAACGATGTACATTTGGAAAGTTACATAAGTTACAAGTTACACATTGTTACAGAAGATATATCAGATTATAAGGTACATCAATTGGTTCATGGCGAGTCGAAGGGAAGCGGGTAATGAAAAAGGGTAATGGGGAGGGGGAAAAGCGGAGAGACGAAGGAAAGTCTGCCCAATGTCCGGCTGAGTAGGTGACGGCCGAGGGGGAAGTCGATAGCCCATCTCCTCAATAGCTCAGGGGAGTAACACAGGCCCCCGCAGCCCATGCGGTGCGGGGGGCCCCTAGCTCCAAGGGGCCCCCTCGGCACTGAACTCTGGCCGGAAGAGCTCCTGATTGAGCCCGGAGGGGGCCCCCCTAAGTACCGTGCAGGGAGGCCCCCTCACTTTTCGTTACGCCAATGCAATAGCTATCAAGTTGCTCCATCGGGCATCAGCCAAATAGCTAGGAAGATAATTCAGCATATTCCCTTGAAGGTAATGCAACATATTTTGAACAGCTGGAAATGAAGTAAATAGAATTCTCTAAGGGCCGGAATAATCCAGTCATATTCCCGAAGGCCATTTATCAAACTGGAAAGTAAGACTCTCTCAGGCGTCATATGGCTCCAGGAGTGTCAGCAAGGAAGCCATTACTGCAATTGTTTTGAGAAGGTCTACGTATCTGGATAACAGGCTGCTTCCAGAAAGAAAGGCTTCGCTTTGTGGAGCAGGATGAGCTGGTGCGATACATCTTTGCTTCCTGCCATCCGTCCAATATGAGACCTGTAGTTGAAGCGGGGTAAATGTAGACCAGAATGGTGGTCATGCTGATTAATTCTTTCATGACACTATCAAGTTTCATATCTGTAAGCTATTAACGAACATAGCCTTGTCTGATGGTGTTAATGTTGGTGATAAGCAACATTAACGTTTCTAATTCTATAAAAATGCAAGGAAGGCCCAGCGGTAACTAAATTGTGCATGCATGCACCGGAGATTGCAGTTTGCTTGCCCAATGATGCAAGCCGAATAGCAGAAAGAATTGCTGGAAAGAACCTCCCTCGAGACACTATTCTGTATACTAATAACAACTTCCTATATTTGCTCGAAGTTTGGGGCATTTTGTTTGGGAAGGGGCGCATGCACCTTTTAGGACAGGCATAGTATCATGCGCCTCTATGTTTCTAATCATTTTTTTTCTATTTGCTTTGCATCATGTTCTTTTTTAGAGAGGTATTACTGCAGATTAATTGGCTACTTTCGTAGGGCCACATTACGGATGGAAAACGGTGGTCAGAATCTGCCCTCCTGTGGTCTGTGGGTTTTCATGTCAAGATGTTACAGTTTCTACATTCACAAACCCTTTAAGTGATGTATCGTTAATCGCAGAATCTAAACAAAACTAGAATCGCATTTCTGGTCAATTTAAAGTACTATGCATTGTTAGAAAATGAATCATCTTTGTCGCGCAGAACTGGTTTTGTTTTTTCAAAGTGGTACTTTGGCACTAAAGATGGGCCACTGTATTGTTGATGAATAAGAGTCCAAACACAAACTGATATTTTTTTTTTTAAATATAGAGATATTTTATACGCACAATTAAAGATAAAGCAATTTAAATAACACTTTTTTATATTTATTTATTTAGCGCTCCGACATGTTTTTTCCCACAAATTGTAAGGCAGCTATCTACCCAAACATTTCATCCTTATTTAACTGCTGCAAAAGCTTTTTTATTGGGTTAATAAAGAAGAGATGTTCACGGTAAGCACAAAACGCTTTGCCAATATTCTCCACCTCCCGAACAACGTAAATAATGTCGCTGTGGAGAGCAAGAATGACTGCTTGATTTCCCCTCAAGGAGGTAAATGAGCCTTCATTTGAACGAGATCTTGAAATGAAAGGCACTGCAGCTGAGTGCACATTTTGGTTGAGTACTCATTATAATAATTGTTTCTGAGTAAATGGCCTAATCATGCATCAAAAAATATTCATCATGCTGATTGTTTGGCAGGTGTCCCCGTCTTAAAACGGCTCTGCAAATCTGCTGACTCATTAAGTGCATTTCTTTATTTTAATTAAACTCATCTGAGACAGCATAAAAAGAAATATTCATTTCTATCTTATGATCAGTGCTGCAAAGGGAATTCAATGTTTTTATAACTTCTAATATACTAGATTGAGACCTGCACTAAACGGCATTGTATAAATTAGTACCCGGATTACAACCATGATCGATTTTAAAACTACAAGGCCTTTATTTATGAGGTCTTGCGTCAGTTTTGCGCCGCCGGTGCGTCACTTTTTGTGACACACCAGTGGCGTAAAATATGCGCCTTGTTTCGCCTTATTTAAAAAGTGACACATCTAGGTAGATGCGTCACTTTTTAACCCCCTGCGCCACATTATACCTGCGTCAGGTATAATGTATGCAGAGGGGGCGTTCCCTCGCAAAAAGCCTCGTAATAGTGACGCAGTGAAATCTATGACATTTCACTGCGTCACTTTTAGGATGCTGTTGCGTCAAAATCTTGCGCCTGCCTCACAGCAGGCGTAAGACTGACGCAAGCCCTTTTAAATGGGGCTTTCCCCATGTGAAAGGACGCATTGCTGGAGTTGCGTCACTTTTGTGACACACTCCAGCAATGCGTCACTTTTGCGCTTACAGATACGTCAGAAATACTGACGTATCTGTAAGTCCTTGTGACATGATGCGTCATACATTAAATATGACACATCATTGGTGTTGCAAGGAGTGCGCAGTGAAAAGTGACGCATCGCTGTTTTCACGCAGCGATGCGTCACTTTTCATAAATGAGGCCCCAAGAATCTCTTCTGTCTTTTGTTTGCAGAACCACCCAATGTCCACTGTATTGATAAAAGTGGGAATTCATTTGCACAGAGGTTTGCTCATGATTTCAAATTTATATAAGTGCGTTGAATGGAGCACAAAACCCATCAATATTTCTTTTCTGTCATTTATTACCTGAAAAAATCCATGAAATGTATTTCTAGTAAATGTGTAAAGAGATCTAATTTCCTGCATACAGATACAGATAGCAAATTAATTTGGCTTTGCATACTATAACACCACAAGCTCTTTGAGGCACAGCTGAAACATTCTTAGCCAGGTGCAGACTGGCCTCCCAGAATGCGTTTGCTTGCACATGGTATGCAGTATGGGCCACAGCGCAGTCAAAAGCATTTCGGGTCCGATTCTCAAAGTGCATTTTGCGATATATCGTGGAGTACAGTAATACTACTCATATACTGCAAAATGCAATTCACAAACTTGCGGCCGAAGACCTTAGTCTCTGTTCTCCTATGTTTTCTGTGTGAAGCTATCCCCCACACATATATGTTACATATAAAATATGTGTCAGGGAGCGGCAGAGTACTGAATAACTACTCAAAACGCATTGGGTTAAGGGAAACTAAAGGAGAGGTTTAGGAAGGAAATGGTAATAAGACACATACCCACAAAATACTGGAACCATTGCAATACACAAAACACCCTTCTACAGCTCTAATAGTGTCACAACAGATGTAATTGTACACTTGTGTGGGAGGATTTGGAATAAAAACAAGAAAGAGAAATTCCATGGCTTATTGATATCATTATTATTGTTACTATATACTGTGTGGTGTGCTGTACCATTGTGTTGAATTGTATACAGTGCCTTTGGCATTTACTTTGGAGGCCTAGGGGTATGTGGCATCTGGTTTCTGGCACCCACAAACAAAACTAGACCAAGACAAAGAGAATAGAGTGCAGTCAAGGGTCTTACCCTGTACCCCTGTCTTAGTATCTCTAGATGTAATAGTACACTATACCAGCCTTGAAGTAAGTCAAGCACCACACATGGTCAATTATTGGTACTGCACCACAGTCCCATGGAAAACTAGAAAGAGATAACACAAATAAACAGTAGGAAATACTGCATGACGTTACTTGAGAGTTAAAGAGAATATGTCTTCAAGGATTTGCAAAAGGCAGGTTCACTTTCTAGGCTCCTGAACTGTACTGGAAGGAGAGTCCATATTTTGGTAGAGAGTACCAGAAACGAAGCACCGCCACTTCCAGTTTTTTTTTTAAACGAGGGGCTAGTATCAAATGATATTTACTAGATCATAGGCTGCTATGTGGCTGGTACTCCTTAATTCTTTTATTCAGGTATTGGGCTCCAGTGCAATGCCCAACGTACCAAAGAGAGTGCCTTAAAGGTAATCCTTTTGCAGATGGGAAGCCAGTACAGTTTGGCAAGGGAAAGTTGAAGTAGGGGTACCTTTTTGGAGATAAAATAGCAGACAAACTGTAGTGTTTTGGTCTAGTTCTAAATGAATAAACAGGTAAGTAGGTAGACCTAGGTACAAGGCATTTGTGTAGTCCAGTCTGGAAGAACAAGCAAATAAAAACACAAAGCATCAGGAATTACAGTTTTCATAAAATAGTACAAAGTTCATAATTGCATGTGAATTGCAAAGAGGTGCGATGTGAAAGCAAAATCAATTTTAGAATCCTTTCAAATACAAAGCTAACAAGGGCAGGACAAAGCAAGTTATACCATTAGATTATTTTACGACTTCGGCTGTGCATTTACGAGGATGCTAAAATATATTTTTATAAAAATGCATTTGGTTCAACAAGGATTAAGATACAAAGAGAGTAAAAAATTATAAGTTTCGGTATACAGTACACAGTAAGTAGCAGCATAAAAGATGACAAAAAGTGTGAGTGCTTGAGCATGGTAACAAATGCAAAATCCTTAAAAAAATCTGATTATTATTCAGTTTACATGCAGAAGACTTGACAGATGAAATGTTCCTGGCTAATAGATATTCAATTGTACATGACGGTATTCATAGCAGAATACGAGGAGATAAAAGTGCAAGAGCGCAACTATAATACCAACTTCAAAAACCCTTTAGAGTGCAACCCAAATGTAGTCAATATAAAACATATCACACCATTAAACTATCTAATAATTACAACCGTTTAATAAAAAGACCCAAAACTACTACTTATTATATTTATTATATTTTGCTCAGAAGGAAACATATTCAGCCAACTCAACTAAACAGGGCAACATAGTCCTTCTCTATATTTAAACATTGTTAAAAAAGCTGACCTTTTTGATGCAAACTGGTTGGGGGGGGGAGGGGCAGAAGAAAGTTCTGGGTCTCCTCAGCTGTAGGAAAGTTTTACTTTAGGAATAAAGCTCTTAGAAATCGACGTTGTGAAGGTTGTAGTAGGGGACAGACAAATAAGACATGATTTAAATCCTGCACACAGATACCACATAGGTAACAAAGTCTATCCTGTCTAGAAAGACCCTCCCAAGGTCCAGTTAATATTAGCAAGGGAATCAAATTCAGCAGGAGCAACAAGATGATTCTGCAACCTCCATTGGGGAGATTCCATATAACATAAGGTTGGGGCTGTTTATAAATACTACTCCCCACTATGATGTTGTTATTGGAGTGCGCTGCACACCGTGCAGGATCTCTTTGACAAGAGACTTCGAAAATAGTTTGTTTTATTTGAGTTTTCAAAACTTGTTTAGGAAGAGAACCCATGCCCCTATTTTCTAAACAAAACAAATATACAGCTTTCTCATAATTCCTAAAGAGAACACTTTTTTCCTTCAGGGTGGAAAAAATGTCCTCACAAATTGCTACCCGTAAGGGGTTCTCAACACTGTTCATTACTGTATCTTAAGCACGTAGCCATCGAGAACAAAGTGGAAAGTAGCCCAAATTCAAGCTGAATCGCTGCTATAGGGCCTGCACAGTTCAGATTACACATTTGGTGCCAAAAACACCATTCTTTTTTCAAAAAAATAATCCCACTGCTGTTCATCTACTGTTTCACAGGCATAACTGAACACGGGAGTTTTTTTTAATTTTATAAACTGATAGAATGTGCAAAATGTATTTTCCCGCAATGTTTATAGAATCTACCAATTCCAGAAGCCTGAGAGATTGCCTTACTTCTGCATTGGTCAATGGGATAATGACTGGAGCACTTAAAAATTTGCCCTAAGTATGGGTACAACTTCACCACAGCAAGTTTATCTTTCCCCAAGAACCAGTGTATATTTGTCCTAACTCGGCATCCCCAATATCTAAAAAACATAATTTTATTTTTTGGGATGTTTATTAAAAAAAAAAAATCATCTGAGTAAAGTGCTAACTCAGTGACTTGCCTTTGTAATCTAATTGGAGTTATATCCCACAGAATAGAGTTGTCCGTATATAGCAGACAGCTCAGTTTTATTGTTCCTAGTTTCGGGGAGTCACCTTTGCAAAGCCCTACCCTAGTCGTCAATTCATTAATATAAAGAGAATAGAGAAGAGGGGCCAGTAGGCACCCTTGCTTCAGCCCATTGTGAGTCTCTACTTTACTTCACAGGTCCTGGGTATCTCCCACAGGACCTGACTCCAAGTGGAGGAATGCAATGCGATGATCAATCTGAACAGGTGCATGGGGATTCCCATTGCAGCCAGTTTCCTCAACAGTGTCCCCCGGTCAACCTGGTCGAAAGCTGTGGAGAAATCAATAAAGGCCACATATAAGGCTATACCCTTGCTCCTAGGGTATCTTTCAATTAAAGTTTGCAGAGCAATAATATTGTCTAGGGTACCACTATGTTTGCGGAACCCGGCTTTCTCTACAGAGACAAAGCCGTTTCCTAAAGCCCAATTCTGGTGTTGGAGAAGTATGCTCTTGTCAAACAACTTTCCTGTTGCATCCAATGATGTGATCTGCGTAAAGCTAGCTGGGAATTTATTTGGACCCTTTTTTGTATAATTGGACCACAATACTTCCCTTCCAGGGGCGGAATAGTCCCATAAGGTTAGCAGTAAGAAAAAAACGGACACAGAAATTGTGCCCATGCTGCGCTATCTTTTTTGACTAGCGCTATTGGTAAGTCATGTGGTCCCATCGCACCTGAATATCTTGGCCCCTTGATAAAACCCACTATTTCCTTACACAGGGGGGGGGGGGGCGTAATTGCTCCTCACAGGGGAATCAAAGGCAAAATCTGGATTCGACCCAGCCAAGGGTTTCAATGCGTATAATTGAGAGATGTATAAGGTCCATTCTACATCAGATATCACAATGGCTAGTATAAGGTCCATTCTACATCAGATATTACAATGGCTATTGCCTTAGTTCTACCATCACAACACTTGGCTGTTAAATCCTTTATTAACGCAAGTCACCAGACTGTGCAGCGTCTCTTAATTTTATCCAATTAGCATCTTACACCCCTCTGCGGTCCGATGCCAGCTTTCTTTTTCTTACCTGCTTTAATCTATCGATTTCCATTTGTATGGTCATTGAAGGCTGCTTAAATTGTTCCTTTATTAGGGCATTGATCTTGTGATTTAATTTCTTTACCTCCCATGGTTTGGTCACTGAGGGATTAATGCCGTCAACTCACTTTTTACATCCACACGATCTAAATAGGGCCAGTATCTGCTCAAACTAGGAGATGGGATTTTCCTGACTAGGGCTAAGGCTCACATTTTCAATAATCCTCCCAAGACATGGGAGGTTTTTATTAGACCAAAAAGTATACCCATTTGTTCTAGTATACAAAATGCCATTGTCCCTTTGATTCTAAAATTCCAACAACCCAGGCTCCAGATTTAAATCCACTGACAGAAAGAACGCTGTGAGCGCTTAACTTTGTTGACAGTACCTTAAATTGTGTACATCCACCAAACAGCTGTTGGGATACCACCATATAATCAATCAGCAGCTGCCCGCATGAAGCTTGAAAGGTAAAACACACTGGAGAATTGTCTGGGAATCTGCCATTTAATGTAACAAAATCATTCATTCTCAGATTAGGCAAGAAAGAAAGGCTCTGTCTATCAGATATAATATGGCTGGGCAGTGATGACTCTGGAATGGACCATACATCCTCCAATTCATGGTTAGAAAAGGACGTAGAGGAGCAGTTTGACAATTTAGCATTAAAACACCCACCTTCAATATCAAGGTACACTTCTCTGAGATACTCATCTTATGCACAAAGGAAAAAATAGATTCAACCAGAGAATGGGTTGCTCTCCTAGGTGGAATATATACATTTACCAAACGAAGGGATGCATGGTGACCTCGTGTCCCATTACAAAACCTGAATTTCAAATCAGTGCAAGCTTAGAAGGATGGAAAAAAAACACAGGATTCCAATTTATAGTGAGGCTGAGCAAAATGGCTAGGACTCCACATGCAAGACCTTTAGTCGAAGATTTTGCTGCACAACAGAAGACAAAAACGTTCTCAATGTTGAAATTCACACAGCTCCATGTTTCCTGAAGACACATGATTTTAGGATGTTACACTAGTAAGGAATTTAACTTAGAGTTAGAATTTCTAACACCTGCTAGATTCAAGGACAAGATTATTCCCAGGTAGCTACCTCCCAAGCATGGGGAGTATTGTGTTTTCTTTTAAGCCATTCAGTGAGCCAGCTACCCAACTTCACTGGGCCATCTCTTCATCCCCGATATGTTTGATGGCCCTGTAGACCTTAGGACCTAGAATATTATTCTCTCTTTTCCCCGAAGAGCTACCCACCAAAATTGTAATATCTTTCGAATTTATAACACCCCTTATGTTAGATGACATCCTACCTAGCTCCTGTCAGTCTTTCCTACGGGGTTCGAGAGTGGCTACAAAAGGCTCCACATATGGGAACACATTGATCCCTTTTTTCCTAAAATGGTCAGTGATAGCCAAACTAGAATTGCGATTATCCCTGAACTAAATGTGACTCTAATCGCAAGTCCTCTAATTCTGATAGGAACTACAGCAGGCAGCTTCTGTTAAGTAGAGCTGATTCTACATCAAACAGGAAAGTGAAGATCAGAATATTAGATGCTTGCCCTGATCTATGTCCTACACATATATTATCACTTAACTTTAAGTCAATCCCCAACTCTAACATTTGCCCTGTGAAGAAGCAAGGATAAGACTCCCTTCCAAGAATCTCCCTTGGCTGGGATCAATCCCTTTTGGGGGAATAACCCTGCCAGGAAGGATGGGAGGGACATTATCAATGTCCTGCCCTATATTTGGCACAGCTTCATGAGTTTGTACTGCTGAGCTCGCTGAATCGCGGTCTTTCCTGAGTCCTTGATGCGCTAAAGCCGGGTCAATATTTACTTGAAAATTCTCCCATGCCTTACCCCCCATTAAGTTTGGATATCCCTATATCTTCCTGCCCTTCCATCTCCTCTAATCCCTCCCATGAGGGGTAAACTACCATAGTAGTGGGAGGGGTAGGATTTATTTCTGAACACCCCAAGTTCTGGCCGTCATCAAATACTGTAGGCCTAGGTTCCTTCTTACTTTGGAGCGAGATCGAAGTGTCTGGCTTCTCAAATATCATAGGAAACCTCTGTTTTTTGGGCTCACACCTTGGAATATGCAAAATCCTGTTCTTCTTCTCCCTCTGACCTTTAAATCCATTATTTTCCTTGAGGGGGGCACCCTCCCCACGAAGAACAGCATCTAACTTATCCTAAGGCCATTTAGCAAGGAGGTGATCAATTAATGATTCAGTGGCGCTGGACATATTGGTGTTCCCTTTTTTAAAAATAGGGTAATCCTGCAATGGCTTTGTGGATGCAGTTACATTTGTGTTTCCTCTGGGACTGAGGTGAAAATTGACCACTAACATATGTTTTTTGGGGCAGTGCATAATGTGGGACTACCTCTAGATAGTATTGTGAGAGATACCCCTTGTCTTCCCAAGCCTCAACCTGTCTTCCCAACTCCGACTCCCCTATGCATGTCTAGCATGCCTGATATTTTACTTCAATACCCATTTCTGCCTTACCTATATGGGGACTGGCAGAATTGAGCTTCTGAACCCCATTACATTGCTGAAAGGACATCCAGGATGTGATCAGAATTGATAGTGGTTTTCACCACCAAGGATAAAATTGACAAGAGAATCCTCTCTAACAGATTAAGTCTATCAAGATTTCTCACCCTTCTGTTATCTGCTACATTTAATAGTTGCCAGAAATCATGTACCCCTTTATTTGGAGACGCCTCAGACACCTCAGCATCCGGCTAACCTAATGATTGCTCACAGGACACACTAGAGGGGGTGCTACTATACAAAGTTGGCATACGGAGGCAACTGTCATGATTATCCAATGACAGTCTCAAGCCCACTCCTTGGCGGCTGGCCTTTTCTTTTTTCTTCGGTATAGCGATGTCTGCCATAGTATATTCCTCCAAATCCCCAGGTTCAAGGCAGCAGTCTACAATCTGTGGTATTTGGGAGGTCGGTTTAAGGGAAAGCCGGGCAAATGATTGCTCTGCAGTGTGTTGTGAATGTATCTAGGACCCTAATTAAATATTCCTGATTTATGCCCTTATGCGGTTATGATAAATCATGTCCTAATGAAGGCATACGAATCTTACCCATATTCAGCCACAGCCCACGCAGCCCAAATACGGCAAGGCTACCTCCTTAGATTCCTAGAGAGCACAACGAGTTCTTTCGACACACCAAACCTTCAGCAACCTGGCAATTTCCCATGTCTTTGTTTTGATTTGTCATTGAACTCCTGTGAGCACTAAAGGAACAGTCAGTTCTTAGTGACATCTTTTATTGTCGTCTTATGTCCAACCTTACGTCAAACACGGCACCTTCCAGGTATAAATATACCAACACTTGCCTTAAGGAAACACACAGTGGTGTGGAGCAGAGCGGCTATCTACTTATCCGAAGCCCAGCTGATGCGAGAGCCGAAGGAAGCTGCCCCTCCCCTTTGACACACTGGAAACGCTGCCTTTTCTCACGCCGAGAAATCCAGCTCCGGTGTTTTCCAGTCACCCTTGCGGGTTACTCGGAGATCGAGCCCTGGGAAACGAGATACAAGACCTCCTTCATTCTATAACCAAGGTACGAAGCTGATTCAAACCTTAAAGAGAATTCTTGATTCAGATTCTTGGCAAAACCCCAACTTATCTTAAAACTGCAACTTACTTACTCCTTCCCACGTATTAGGCTTAGGTCAGGTACATCGGGGTTGGTGTATCTTAGAAGCACCAGTTGAGTTCGTTAGTCAATGTTTTTATGTATGTAAATATTTTATCCGTTTTAAAGTATCGTATGGCTAAGAAACCATATCAATGCTTTTACAGTATTATTTTATAATACTCCTTTTACTGTACGCACTTTACTTCATGATAAGTATTGCAATTGTGGCAATTCATTTCTCTTGGATGAGAAAGAAGACTGCTCAATAAAATAACACCTTTTATTGAAAACGTCTGTCTCTCTACTTCTCTGCACTGTGGTGAAATTAAGCATGCACGATTGACTGAGTGAAATAGCTGTCTATTGTTTATACATGACTCTGGAGATACACTCCTTATTCTGGGGGAGGAAAGTTGTCATGTTATATGGTTGTCAGAAGCTAATCCCTTCTTGTCTAAATCAGGGAAGTTAACCACTCCCTATTCATTCGAGAAAGTTTCTAGTGACCTCTGAGCTAGCTGGCAAAACTAATTAAGTGTAACATAGTCAGTAGAGACCTAGATGAACTCAGTCCTACGTCTACACTGCTGTTTATGTTATCCCAATCACAGAGCCTATTGGGAATATAGGAACTACACTACATGGCGGCCAACGTTTGGTAAGGCGATAATCTAACGCAAGATACTAGAGTAACTCAGTTGTGCTTTTCACACACACCCCTTTTTCCCGTAAAAACTCCAATAGACGTCTGGAGTGGGTGAAAGGTTAATATCCGCCGAAACTTAGTAGGATGAGAATTCTATGTAGAAGTTTACTGTATAGTCAATGTTGAAGGATACAGTGTTCCAAAATATTGTGCACCTAATCTTTGTTTTCCTGAAACTTGATCTGCAACAAAAGATTTTCTGTCAGTGAAAATGTCAGACAGTGAGGATGAAAGGGAAAGAGTTAGACTAGCAGCTCAACTCTTAGCAGAGGACACAGTCCTCCAAAATGACGACCCAAATGCAATACTCATCCCGGTCAATATAATAAAAACCATAACTATAAAACTTATAGAAAATGGGGTATCACCAAGAGGTGGTACAGTTGTATTTGTGGTAGGGGCACATGAGTATCGGCAGACAGAGGTATTCTATTCCTGGATAACTTTTCCAGCAGCACATACTGTGACACATGAGTTCCACTATTATAAAATAGCGGAATCTCCAGAGGAATACTCTCCTTTCGAGTAAATTGAAATTCCACTAACATACCAAGAGCATCTGCTCTTATTTAATGGCGCCCTAAAACATCAAAATCACATTACCAGGTTCGGTCCACTAGGTAGACCAGGAGCCACGTGGCCTGTTCTAGCCAGCTACACACCACACCCGGACATTGAAGGAATGTCAGACGGAGAAATTTTGATTCAACTAAAACAATTGATTAAAATTCATAGACAATTGGTCCAATATGTCATGCGGACTTCAACAGTCCAACCTGCAATTAAAATTCCTCAAAACACCCCTCATCAGTGGAATACAAATTAAATTTCACCACAGAATATTCAATCATGTCTTGGAAAAACACCCGCAAAACGGGAACAAATTGCCTTTTGGTTAGCTCAAAAATATCACTCAGATAGAGGCAGTGTTTCCTGATACTACCCCTCACGAAAAACACAGAATTCTGACTATCTGTCTCCCAATGGGGATCGCAACACATGTGGAGGACTGTGACACTTGGGGCACAGCCTTTGCTTTTATCTACACAAAAACACATGGTGTTCCGTCAATGGCGGTTATACCTGATGTAACGAATACGGTGCAGAACCTGCTTTACTTCACACTTCTCTGTGGAGAAGTGTGGCTCACTGGTTAGAGGAAGCAGACCCGGACGCTGAGATCAGACCCGGGACCAGGGTTCAATTCCCGACGCAGCAGGCTCTTGAGCCCAAAATTTCTACGGACTCAGTAATTCTCGCTTCGGTGCCTACTCGAATCACAGGTTCACACTCTGCAACTCTAGGCAATAGCTTGCTTAATCTCCACTACGCCCCCCGTGGCGGGATGCCTGGCTTTCACCTTGGGGATACCCAGTAGGGGCTATCTCACAGGGAAAAACCAAGACGGGTTCCTAATGCAAAGTGCTTTGAGACCTGGCGGTGATATTGCGCTATATAAAAACCTATCCATCCATCCATCCATCCAACTCTGGGTATGAAATTACTGAAAGACTTCAAGCAGATCTCGACTATATTATTAGCCAACATAAAAGGAGAAGCAGCATGTGTGGCAATCCGCCAAAAATTGAAGGAAACAGATATAACAGACCAACCTTTTGAGCTTGCTAAAATAATTGAAAAATGCTATGAAGAATGAGGCAGAGATAGTTTGGGTGGTAAACCAGTAAAACCCCAACTAATTGAAAATGCTAAAAAAACCTTTATTTAAAACAATCTCAATTCTCAAAAGAACAAATGGGAGTGTAATAAACAAACTACTCCCAGAGAAAAACAATTTCAGTCCAGAGGAAAGTCTCCCCAACAGAGAAATAAGTCTCCAGGAGGAGGGGACAAGTCTCCCCAAAGGGAGCCCTCTGAAAAAAGATATAACCTTAGAGATAGGGATAAATTAAGAAAACCTGACAGATATCAAGATATGGATGCACGTCCCTCTCGATATTTTAAGACTTCCTCTCAGTCAGAAATCGGAAAGAAGAGGACGGTCAGAACACAAGGAAGAGCACATCAAGTCCAAAGACAAAGAACCTGCTCATCAAAGTAAAAAATCACAATTTCCCAGAAAGAAGGTAGCAAATATTAAAATTAAACATGCCGAGAATCCTGAGGACACAACTGAAAAACGGAGAGTGGCCCCAGACAATGTTAGACAGAGCAGCAGAAGTGACCATAGCTCGCAAGATCCTGATGAATCTTCTGGAGACAGTGGACACGAATGAATACATTCAGGTGGAAACTGCAGACACGTGAGTTAGCGTGCTCCATGAACTGTATGAAATAACACTACGCATAGAGGGAGATAAAACTAGGAAAATTAAAGGCCTCTTTTGGGAGAATCTTTCTAAAGGCTATGATATCCTGTTAGCTGAAAAAGACTGGCCACCAAAGTTTGTCAGGGAGTGCCCTCATGCCGAAGAAATGATTATGCCTGCATTCTGCATCATGTCCCAATTCATAAAAAATACACATTTGCAAGAAAAAGGGCAGTGGCCCAAGCTCCTGCTTTATATAAAAATCATGTAGGATGGGATGAGGATTCTCCTCACCACAAAATCCAGATAAAAAATCAACCTACTGCACAAAGGCAGTACCCAGTTAAACAAGAAGCTAAAAAGCAATTTAGGGAGATCTTAGATCAACTTGAATATCAAGGGGTGATTGAAACATGCACCTCACAAATAAACAATCCATTGTTTCTTGTCTCCAAACCAGACGATTCATATCATGTCTAGTTTTGGACTACAGACATTTAAACTCCTGCTGTAAAACTTTTGCAGTCCAAAACTCTCACAGTGCAGCACTAATGAATAACATTGTGCGCAAAAAATATAAAACAACATTAGATATCTCTAATGGATTCTTCTGTCAAAACATTGCTCCTGAAAGCAGGTATTTGACCGCTTTCTCATTAATGGGGTCACAAAAACAATTTTGCCAACTCCCACAGGGATTCAAGAATACTCCAGGATTATTCTCAGCAAGGGTAACAGAATTACTACAAATGTATGATGATGAGGCATTATCCTATGTCGATGACATCTATCTTACAGACGATGACCTGGAGACTCACTTGAAAAGAGTTAACACCATAATACTTGGGTTCGCATCTGAAGGTTACAAATTCAACTTTAAAAAGTCAAGAATAGCCCATCTAACTGTCCTAATTTTAGGATATGAATTATCAAGTGAAGGCAAAAGCCTAGCAGACAATTTCTTAGAGTAATGTGCAGTACTCCAAGCACCTAAAATGCTGAAGAATTTACAATCAATACTAGGTTTCCTGAATTTTGGAAGAACATACATTCTAAATTATGCAGAGAGGGTTAAACCTCTCTACGAATTGATAAAACCTGATTTCAAACCAAATATTCGGACTCAAAAACACACAGAAATTTTGAGATCATTACAGACAGACATGTTAACTAAAACAAAACTGCAAACACGTGCATACGAACGCAATCTAGTAATCCGAGTCATCCCAGGAAGATGCGGATTCACATACCTGACCTCTAATGAGGGAGAAACAGTACCAATAGCTTACAAATCACATTTGTACACACAAGCTGAAATGAAATTCAGTTCTACAGAAAAAATTCTGACAGCGGTACAAACTGCTGTAGCAAGAGAAAGAGCCCTAGCCCAAGGCAAGAGGATAACTGTTTTTACAGCAGAATCAGCCATTGAGGCATTGAGAAGACCACCCAATCTAAATGCTGTGGCATTAGATCCGAAATGGATACAATGGGAAAATTCTATTGCTGCAGAAGACGTGAAACACTATTTTGATCCGAATATGAAAAAGCTAGAAAATCTGGAATACGAATATGAATATCATGTGCTGACCGAAATGCTGCATCTAGAACAATACACCTGTGTAATATACACAGACAGATTTGCACAACATTTTGTTGTGGAAAAGCAAATTTACAACAACGCGTGCGCGATTGTTAAAGGTCGTTGGCGCTTAGGTAAATTCAGACCAATGGTCACTAAAACAGAATCATTCAGAAACTGTACAGCTCAGCGAGCTGAAATAAGATCCCTAAAGATGGCGCTTGAAAATGCTGATCGCGAATTCCCCAAACTAATAGTGTGCGATTCACATTACTGCGTCCAATCTTACAATAAGAACATGCAGACTTGGATTCAAAACGGTTACAAAGATGACACAGGTGCCACAATAAAGCATAAAAAACTTTGGGAACAAGTAGTTCCTTTGCAGAAAGAACTACAAAAGACTCACGTGATACATACACTAAGTCATCGACGTGATGGCGTTCACGTTGCAGGGAATTAATTGGCTGATAGAGCCACAGCAGCGGCTGGTCAACCGGCTTCCGTAGCCACTCAAAGCGTTAAGAAAAACAAATAGATGAAGAAACCATGCTGGCATTAAAAGCCTCATTAAAAGGCGACTATGCGGCATTACCTCTCAACTATCCACTCAATAATACATACATAATTGATGCGAACTCCGTTCCATTTGCTCGAATCCCTGGAGTGGGGTTGAGAGTAATTCCAAACACGAATCGGAGAATCTTCTTGATACAAGAAGCACACATGGGATTGGGTCTGAGGCACCGAGAGATCCTGAAATCTCTGATAGAATTACAATCAGAATACTGGTGGCCGGGAATGAGCGTAGAAATTTACAATTTTGCAATAAATTGTGAGGACTGCAACAGAGATCGCAGTTGTGAACCGGACCAGGCACCAGCCCAGACACCACTATTAGACAGCATCAGGCTATCTATGCGCAGACGTCCGACCGGACAAATGTGGTCCCATAATTATTAAGACTAAGATTCACTAAAGATGTGGCCCCAGCACTCGGCTGACGCCAGAACTGTTATAAAATATTTGTGAGTCTTTATCGGCACATACGCAATTGGCATGCTACATTCTGATCAGGGTCCTGTGTTTAGCTCTCGAGCTTACAAAGAGGACATTAGCAGCATGGGCATTGCATTGCGGTACTCTTCTCCCTTCCATCCTGAGGGAGATGCGGTTGTGGAAAGAAAAAACCCATGACATAAAGCAATCTATAACGGCGAGGGTATTAGGTTCGGGTGATGGGTGGGTCAAACATCTAACAAGTGTCCAACGTAGTCTTAACAATCTGCCAAGAAATTCTCTAAAAGGTTTCACTCCATACAAACTATTGTTCGGCACTAGAATGAGAATCCAGGACTTAGACTGCCATACTTCAGTGGTAGTGTAGTGTAGTTCCTATTTTCCCTATAGGCCCTGCGCATTGGAATAACATAAACAGCAGTGTAGACGTAGGAGTGCGGTCTTCTAGGTCTCTACTGACTATGTTAGACTTTATTGGGTTTGTACCAGCTAGCTCAGAGGTCACTGGAAACTTTCTTGACTGAATAGGAAGTGATCAGCTTCCCTGGCTCAGACAAGAAGGGATTCAGTTTTCCAACAACTGCATTAACATGACAACTTTGCTCCTCAGAATAAGAGTCAATCTCTAGAGTCGTGTGAAACAATAGACAGCTATTTCACTCAGTCAGTTGTGCAGAATTACTTTCACCAGTTATGCAGAGAATAGAGAGACGGCGTTTTCAATAAAAGGTATTATTTATTGACCAGTCTTCCTTCTCATGCAAGAGAAATGAATTGCCACAATTGCAAGACTTGTTATTATAAGAAGTGCGTACAGTAAAAGGAGTAATGTGAAATAATACTGTAAAAGCATTGATATGGTTTCTTAGCCATAAGATGGTTAAATGAATAAAATATATACATTCATATATACATTTGGCTAACGTCCTCAACTGGTGCTTCTGATTACGCCTACCCCAGTGTATCTGACCTAAGCCTAATACGTCGGAGGGAGTAAGTAAGTAGCAGTTTAAGTTAAGTTGGTTTTGCCAAGGGTTTGCTTCAAGAATTCTCTCTAAGGGTTTAGTCAGCACCGTACCTCTGGAATAGAATGTTGGAGGTCTGGTATCTCCTCTCAGGACTCGATATTCCAGTTACTCGCAAGGGTAGGCTGGAAACGCCGGAGCTGGATTTTCTCGGCAGGAGAAAAGACAGCGTCTTTCTCAGCGCGTCAAGGAGGAGGAGGGGCAGCGTCCGTGGGCTTCTCGCATCTGCTGGGCTCTGCAAGGGACAGCTGTTCTGCTCCAGTATTCACCACCACCGCGTTTGCTTAAGGCAACGTTGGTATTATTTATACCTGAAAGGTGCCGAATTTGACGAAAGTTTTTGGACATAAGACGTCAATAAAGATGTCACTAAGAACTGGTCATTCTTACAGTGCTCGCAAGAGTTCTATTACTAATCAAAACAAAGCAAGCGGGGCTTTCCCAGGTTGCTGGGGGTTTGAGCTGTCGAAAGAACTCGGGGGCATATTACCAACAACTAGCGATAATTTTTGTCTCTAACTTGTTTAGAGACAAAAATTATCGCCGCACATCGGCGATTTTTATCGCAGATAAACCTTGCTATTATCAAGGTTTATTGCAAATGCGATAAAAAACGGCCGCAATGCATGAATATCGCTGAAAAGTCAGCGATATTCATGCATTATCGAGCAAATGCTCTTAGCCATGTTATCCACCTCCCATTGGATAACATGGCTAAGAACTGCTCAGGGCAGGTGTTAGCTTTTGGAGATATTCCCGCTTAGCGCGAATATCTCCAAAAGTTGGTAATAGGAGATAGCGATGTTAGCGACTGTTTTCAGTCTCTAACATCTTGGCACGCCCACTTTGCATCTCATTAGTGATAAATATCACTGACATGCAAAGTGGGGCCCAAGATGGTCGCTATCTCCTACTAGCTGTCGCTAACTGGTGTTAGCGGCAGCTAGGTAATAGGGAGATAATTTTATCTCCGCTTTCTTGGCTTTTAAAGCCAAAAAAGCGGAGATAAACCCCCTTGATAATATGCCCCTCGGTGTGTTATCTAGGAATCTGAGGAAGTGGCTTCTGCTGTGTCGTGTACTGTAATGAGCTGCAGAGATGAGTTACTGAAATATGGCTCTGATCGTTTATTGCATTATAGGGATATCTATTGATTATAGCCGTATAGGGCCATGAGGTCACAATATTGATCGGGGTCCTATATAGAACACAACACCCACTCCACAAATTTATGTCCATCAAATTACTAAAAACTAAAGCAATAAGATGCGCGTGTATTCCTACCCACCCCAAAATACATATTGCATTTGAAATGGCGTATATGAAATACATGAGAATATAGGTACTGTACGTTTTCAAGCATAGTAATCATTCAAAAATGATTGCATAAGTAATCAGTATGAATGATTCTTGCGAAAAAATTACACATGAAATGTCTCTTAATACAGAAAAGAAGGGCGAGACTATTTCATCACATATAAATACAATTGCTGTAAAATGTGCTAGAGGCTTGAGGTAAAGTTTTTTCTCTAGATCTTACTAAAAATAGAAGCTCTGTTCTTTATGAATAGTTCTACTTTAAGCAAAGTACGTATGCCAGAAAAAAAGTAAATATTTTGAAAAATGTCTGATTAATAAAAAAAAAATTCTCATGGGGAGCGGGAAAATAGAGTTCCAAACGCTTTTTAGGAGTTTTTGTTGATAAAAACTGAAGACCGAATTCAGAGTTCATGGGATTGTTTTTTAAAATTAATTTTTTTCTGTTATGGGGAGAACATCATATCAGACAGGCTCTCGAAGAATAGGTCTACATATTCAGGTGACAGTTGGACCAGGTTCGATAGTGCAGTAACCTGGCAGTTGTGAGAATGATTGCTCTCATCGATGTCATCAGCAATGCTCACAGAAGGTCGTACCTGGGTGATGCTGCTTTAATTATTTGCTTCACTGCCGCCACCTTGTCGTAGTGCAGGAGTCTCAACGAATGCCGTCATCAGGATTGGTAGCCGCTGGGGACAACACGATGCGTGAGCCGTTACAGGACTTAGCAAAATATCGATATCCATTGGTACTGCTGATGGTAGTGCAAGACAGGTGTCTAACACGCATTCTTCTCCGCATAGCATACATCGAAGCACAGGTAAGATGCAGGCCTGCCATATAGGTCTGAATGAAAGAAACCAGGTCATGTTCAGATCTCTCAGCTGGGCCAATTCCAAGGACCTTAGTTATGCGGTCCCGGTAGCGTATTGCTAGGATCGTTTCTTCCATCCTTGCCGGAGTCATGTCTGTGTTTTGGCTTGCCATATCGGAGCAGAAGGGTCAAAAATAAAATGCCTGCTACGAGTCCCAAAGTTAGTGGTAGGCCGCCAAACACTGAATGGACAAAATTGGGAATAATGCCCAGAACTGCTTTGAATGGTGTTAACAGTCCGAAAAAATTGTCTTAAATACGTTTGAGATACCAATGGCATGTGAAATGCACGGGCAATTTGTTGATAAAAGTTCATGTATCTCCGATGTTGTCCTTGCAACTTGGAGATCATACGTTTCTTTTGATGACGTGATGGGCACTGTTGTCTGCAAAAGCACAGACTTCATTCTGCTTAAAGTATCAATTTGTATAGAAGAGATATTCAAAGGAGGCCAAATCGGCGTCTCGGAATCTCCAGGGCCGTTTGGAAACAATGCTTGCATACAGCAAGTGACCATGGAAGTCACGCTTACGAGATATGCTTTCCCTGGCACCAAGCCACAACAGCTGTGATCCGTTATTAGAATGTAACTCCCGTTAGAAAGTTGCCTAAAGAAGGGCTCTATCTGCATTGCAGGTGTGATGTGCTGGTGGCATGAAAGGTTGTTTGAAGTCCCTTCACAGGCCCCATGTAAATTAATACCCTGGCACAAAAGTATACCGCTTAGTGAATGTTTGCAATTTTCACCACTAAGAAATACATTTTTGTCGTTGTCACTGTAGCATGTGTGTGTATATGGTAATTTCCATGATGACTTAATGTACCCTTTACCCAACCTTTCATACTGGCCTGTCGGTATATACTCAAGGCAATTTTTAAATTGGAAAGTTGTTATCGGAATTGTGATAATCCTGTGTATTATCCATTCAATGACAGGTCTTTCTGACATTGTCAATGGTAATCTCTCAAGTTTTTGATGCTCAGGATTGTATAGTCTGCTCCTTTCTGTGCCAAACTGATTTGTTTATCAGTGAGGTTAAAGATAGAAAACAATGATGTTGTGTTGATTAAACGCCATGGCACATAGCCTGAACGAAGATTTTGCAACATCCAGCCTAGCTGTACAATAGAACGTAATTGGGACTGGCCATGTTGTAACATTAGGAAGTCTTTATCTATTATATCGATGGCAGATGATACAATACTGTCCAGTGAATATATTCTGGAGGACAGAGTCATTAACCCATTGTCCACAACAGAAAGTGATTTCTCCAAATTAATACTATCAATTTTTCGTTTGTTTTCTGCTGTTTCAATTTGCATTATTTTCCATGCCTCGTTGTATGCCGCATATACACTTGCCGCTATGAAAAGTTTTTGACGCTGTTTGCGTGGTCCCATAATGAAATCACGCAAGTCAGCACCATCTTTAAGTAAAGATAAGTGTTGCTTAATTTCTGCTAGTGTGGATGTTTCTAGCCATTCAAGGCACAGTTTCCCTACACTGTATGTTGTTACTATCCCTGGATGTTGTCTCTGGGAGTATCTAGGGTCTGGTCTGGTCATTTTTAACCCCTGTGTTTTGTTCAGGAATCTATCTTGACAGTTATTAGTGTCTTCTTGCCAGATTAACCACTTTTTCCAATCAGGATGTGTTCTGTTTTGATGTAAAATATGGTATACGTCTTGTAGCAGGGTTTCCGTTCTCCCACAGAACTGTGCACAGAGATCTAGAACCTGGGTGAATTAGGATGACCCAAAACTCACCTTAGTATCAGGAATCCCCTTACCGAGCTAGCTACTGTGTCTCATTGGTCATAACAAACTCCCAATGACTTAGACAAACCAGAACATGAACTTAGGGTACCTCAGGTATCATGGAACACATGAACACTCTTTCGCTCTATAATCATTTCAAACCACAACGGGGAGTAAAAGAACACACGTGCAAGTTTGAAATATTTATTTTTCAATGCAAGGTTCTCAAACGCAGTATCTTATATAATACCAACATACATATTATAAAAATCAGAGTTATCAGCATAGTCACTAGTCCATAGTAAGCGAACGGTGATAGCATGTTATAATGCAAAAATCTATAGAAAATCTATAGAAATCTGTATCACCTATATTTCGCGCACCCTTTTTAGCATACTATATTATATCTAAGAAGGTCTCATTTGAGTTTTAGCAGGGAGGGCCCATACCTCTAAATGTCAGCAGAAGAAGATCACATCATCAGCTACCAACTCTCTGCATGCGAAGCACCATCAAGTGTGTTTTTGCATTCTCAGTAACTCTATCTTAAACCCACGTAGAGCCCAATGTTGGCAGCAACATTATTTGTGTTATGTCTAATGTGGTGCGAGGATCAGGCCTCCCAGCAACCTTGTGTTAGGTTATTCTTAGAGGCTATAGCTCTCAGTGTGCAGACAGTGTACCAAGTGTCCCAGGCACGACTGATATCAGAGCAATAACATATTATTCTCAATAAATCACATCTTTCGTCTAGGTTGAAAGCTACAATAATAATTATGTGCCGTGTGCAAACTGAAGCCGAAGAAAAATATGTAGTTTAAACATTTAATAACTCATGCTAACTTAACACAATATATAGAAAAGCATTAACTATATGACACCCCCCCAATGATCCGAGGACGGTCAAGAAACAAGCCAATAATATATTAAAGGCATAACATGAAAGCAGTGTTCAATAATATTGAGCCAAGCTAAATGTATGTATATAAAAATTAACAACACAAAATATGTATGAATGCCTATAGTGGCCAAACAAAAATGTAAAAAATCTCGAACTTGAGGCCTAATATAAAATCACAGGCCTAGAACATATGAAGTAAATTGTTCGTAAGAAAAATGGCACCATTCAGAATTACTAAAAAGTCACGTGCCAGTATAGTGAAAGTCTCCAAAGCCACTCATGGGTGGATAGAATATGCGAAATAGGTAGCCACAGCTTCCAACATGAAATCACTGTCATCATCCGAAAACAGTTCAGCCATCCAATTAAGCAATGGGAAAGAACATACGTGCTCCTCCAACACCGGACCCTCTAGCAACATCAGAGGACAACTCGGTGGGTTCTCAAGAACGCTATGTGCCAGAAACTCATGCGCCGCTGCGGGGATGTCCCACTGACCCATTAGTCCATGCATCGCTTCCAAGGCCATAATCCTTTCGCCAGAACAAACCAACTCGTGAGCAACTACGGGGCCCATCAGGTGATTAAAATCGACTTCAGGAGATAACGGCAAGCAGAGACACAAATCAATGGCCCAGTCAAAATCGCAGCTCAGGCAATGAAACACAGGCTGGACACATGTGAAATAGGAAAATCGAAACGATAATCCAAATGCCGTGCTTAAGGTCGCAAGCGGCAGGGTGCCATAGTAATCAAGCATCCGGTTGCGAAACAGTGTCAGAAGGGGCTGAGCGGCTTCTTGCGCAGGATGGGCATCCATATTTTAGGAAGCAGAATAATATCAAAACGCCTGCAGCCAAAGCCAGCAAAACAGGAAATCCGCCAAACAAGCTCGAAAATATTGAATGGAAGAAAGCAGGGATAACACCAAAAATCTTTTCAAACGTAGTCACGAGACCACTGCTAACCAATTTAAAAAAATGAGCTAAGGAAGGAGGCATTAAAGATCTGATGAACTAATTCGCAGAAATGAAACGGCAAGTCAGTATTTAAAAGTGCCTGCACCTCTGTGCGTGTGTTAGCTATGTGAAGGACATAAGTTTCACGGGCCGAGCTCAGGGCCACTTCTTTTTGAGACAAAAGAGCCCTTATTCGGCTCATACCATTGAACTCCGCTTTCAAGGTTGGGATGCGCGGCCAGATGGAAACATCTGAATTCCCATGCGTGGGTGGATATAACATGTTCTTGCAACACACCACACGTTCTGATACAGTAACCACATAGGCGCTACCGACCATAAACCCACAACACTCCTCGTTATTCAAAAGCAAATAACTACCGTTTGTCAATAATGTGAATGTGGGAACAATTGCAGGAACTGGTGTGCCTTTTAAAACACAGGCCAAATTAGGCCGGTCCTGATTACAAGAACCATGCAACTGGATGTGTCTGCATATCAGTGAACGGTCAGGCGCCTGTGTGCATTTTTCACCATTCAGATTCACTTCCTTTCCATCCTTCAGGCATCTGTACATGAATGGTAAAGACCATGCCTAATGTAGGAAAGCACTGCCTAGTGGTTCATATCGTCCTATTGCAATATATCTCATACAATTAGTTAATTTATATAAAGCAAATGGTAAAGTAATAACACCATGGATAAGCCATGTAGCAGCAGCTACCTCAGCTACAGAGAAGGGCAAAGATTCCAACTTTTCAATATGCAACATAGAAAATGATGCATCTCGCATGGAAAGCATGCGCTGCTTGTCAGTCAAATTAAACGGGGCAAATAGTGATGACACATTCATGTAACTCCAAGGAACGCGACCAGCTTTCAGAGTTTGTAGTGTCCATGCAAACTGCATCACAGAACGCAATTGATTTTGTCCATTGTACAATACCGACACTTCATCATTCACAATGTCAACTACAGAAGAGACAATATTGTTCAATGTGTAAATTCGGGAAGAAAGCATGTTAATACTGTTATCGACAACTGCAAGCACTTTCTCCAAATTTGCTTGGTCAATTGCTCTTAGGCGTTTAGCAGCCTCAATTTGCGAAAATGTCCAAATTTCATTGTAAACTGCATAAATCCACCGTTTAGACCTACCCTTAGCTGGGCCTTTTATAAAATCATTCAAATCCACGTTTTCAGTTAACTGAGACAGATGTAGTTTAACTGCAGCTAAAGTGGAATGTTGTAACCAATTCTGACACAGTTTCCCCACAGAATAAGTGGTGACAGTATAATCAGTTTCAAAACGGGGATCAGGTCTGACTTGTGTGAACCCTTCAGCCAAACCCAGAAAACGACGTTGGCAAGAATCAGCACTCCTATGCCACATCAGCCAACCCTTCGAATCCAAACTGGATATATTAAAGGACGAATTGTGCAATAGAGCTTGCAACTCATGAATGGACAATTCAGTATAATTACCCCAACCTGAATATTCCTCCAATTCGGGGATAATTGGTGTATTTAATTTTTTAGAAGTAGCCAATCCAAAGCATGTTGTTTGGGAAATAGACGAATTTAGAAACAACATGTGATTCGGGATGAGACATGCACGGTGCAAAGCCTCAGTGCCTTGTACCTGCCAATCTTTGGTACCCCAAACCGATTTAAGGTCAATTGTTCCTTTCCAAATCTCGTAGCCATCTACAGCTAATTTGTCTAGAAAGGACTTCGAATACAGCAATTTTGTATCGGTAAGTCTAACTTTGGACATGGACTTTTGTGTCATTTTGAAATAAAATGACTCAGGATTTGATTGATTAAAATCTGTAAAATAAGTGTATTTTTTCAGAAACGTATTGGAACTGCCTCCCAATGGAGCAGGGCAATGTTCCCACTGTGTGTAATTTACAGCAGCCCTCCTGGAATTTGTTTTATGTAAAAAATGATTACCATAATGTTGAAAACAAAACAAATCACCATAATTAATAGAATCTAAATATAAATCCTCAGCATCAAAGGCAGCATAGTATTTCAAATCAGAGAATAATGCTTCTACGGCCTCAATATCCCAATCATCAGAACGTATATTTTGTTTAATCACATCCCCCATGTTTACTCTAAGCACATTCGGAACATTAATCATTTCAGTGGGCCCATGTATTTGAAATCTAACAGCATCCCACACAATCCCATCAAGGACAGGCCAAGCAGTAATGTTGACTGTATTCAAGTTTTGTTTTAGTCTGTGTGCTGAATGTGAAGAGGAAAGAGGGGCCAATGTTCCATTAAGGTACCGTATTCCTGTTCTTTCTTTAACATAGTGACCATCGATCAGGCGGAAAAAATAAAACACAAAACCACTTGACATAAAAAGGTAAAATGAAAATAGAATCAACCAAATGTATGTCCAAGGGGGAATTAAAAAATGTTTTTTAAATAAGGTGGCATATTTTGCAATAGTTGAGGGTTTCTTTGAAAGTTCCGAAACAGAGTCAAAAGAGAATCTTGACTGGTCGGCCAAACGAGTCTGCAAATCTGGCATAGATAAGTCAGCAGGATAGGTGTAGTTCAGCTCATCAATGTTAGTAACAGGAATAGTATTTAATAAAGGACTGGATACGGCAGGCATCTCGAGGGACACCTCCTGTTCTGCACCAGAAGTAATAGCCAGCACAGAATGCCTCACCATGGAAGGACAGGATATAGCCGGTGTCATGCTATGAAGAATCGGCCACCCTGTGTGTCTTGACACTGTCAATAGAAATAAATCTGTTTTCCTTATGACCTGGAAGTGGTGGTAATATGACTGTTCTTGTGCCCTTCACTCCAAGAACTCGAACCGGTGCACGATATGAGGGACCAAACTCTTTCTTGTTATCGATCTTCTCTCGTACCAGTTCTCCAACTTGGGGTAGCCCGCCAACTACCGGGATCTGCTACGCATCATCCGATGTGGAGGGCAAATGTTCATTTGCTAAACTGTCTCTGGTCTTTTGTAGATCCTGTAAAACATTGCACTGTTCATCTACGTCAAATGCCGTGGCCTGGGCCTTGCAGTCTAGACTGTCGAGGTCAGGGACGTACATCTTGATACCAAAGAGCATTTCGTATGGGGTCCACCCACCCAGAGACCTTCTAGGGAGATTATTAAGAGCACGCTGCACGCCATTGAGGTGGGCTAGCCAGTTTCTGCCAGTGCCTATAACTCGAGCTGTCAAAGATTGCTTTAAGTCACGGTTCATTCGTTCAACTACACTATTTCCCTCGGGTCTGTACGGAGACGAAAACTTGACTTGGACCCCCAACGAAACTATAGCATCCTTATACGCCTTAGAGGCGAAAGCCGGACCCTGGTCCGAATGGAAGGTACCACAGGCAAAAATCCCTACAAAGACTCGCAAATCCTTAATGACAGTCCGTGAATCAGCGCTCCGATGGGGCCAAACCCACACAAAGCGTGTTCATGAATCAACTGCTACTACGATATACTTATATGCAGTATCAGAAGAAAAAGGACCGCAGTGATCTAAATAAACGCACCCCAGTGGTTTATTAGAAATGTACAACTGTGTCTGAGGCGGACGCGCAGCAGTTGAAGGTTTAATCTGCTGGCAAATGTCACATTGAAGGACATAATCGCACGTCTGTTTGTACAGTCCCCTCCACCAGAACCTCTGTTGTAGCTGAGTTACAGTGGCCGAGACGCCCGCATGCGCAGACGCCACACCTTCATGAGCCGCTGTAATCAAAGAAGCCCTGCGATCCGAGTTGGGAATTAAACGTTCGCCAACTTCAGGAATTTTCACATAGGGAACCTTATCGGGACTTAAGTGGTATGTGTATTTAGAAGGGAACCCCACAGGATATTTACTTCCCTTCTCAGTAGCAGCAACCGCTGCCAAGATGTCATCATCTATCTTACTTTTGGACTTCGTGACTGCTGCAACTAAGTTTTTTGATACTGCTGACTTCGCTGCTTCATCAGCAAGCGAATTTCCGACAGTGTGGACCCCCCACGCGCTGATGGCCAAAGTATGAATTACAAACACGAGTGGCAACTTCTCTTTGAGTTCTGACACTTGGACCCAGATCATTTTATGTTTTATAGTGCTACCTTTAGAATCACGAAATTCATTCTGAATCCAAAAGAACAAGTTCTCATTGTATGACTGGACACAGTAGTAAGAGTCACTTACGACCAAAGTCGTCACACTCGGATCTGCGTACTCCAATGCAAGCATCAGAGCACGAAGCTTAGCCAATTGCGCGGTGCAGTCCCCAAGCATCTGCGTGTGCACGACACTGGACTTGAACTCATCGTTCACCATGGCACCGACAACAATGGCACAAGCGGAAATGTAGGCATGCTTAGAGCCATGCGCAACCTGCGCCGAACCATCAGTGTAAATGATGCAATGGGAATCCTCCAACGGCCGCATTGCTAAAGGAGCAGGATGAACAAACTCATACTGTAAGAACTCCTGCGACCCTAAAGTGGCATCAAAAATAAACGTGACATCCTGGGATAACAAGGATGCAGCCCATTGAATCCACCGAGGGTGCAAAGCTTTAGAATTTGGTACACTGGCTTTCGTAACTGCCTCCAAGGCAGGACACGGGGTAACAACCAACATGCGTTTTCCCTGTGACAGGGCACGTTCCTTGAGAATTGCCATCTGCACAGCCGTCAAAACTTTCTCCACAGTGGAAAATCGCAATTCAGCCGAAGTGTACAAGTGTGACTTGTAAGCCATAGGTACTGTATCTCCTTCATTAAAAGTTAGGTACGTGAAACCTACCGTCCCCGGGACAATTCTTATCACCAGGTTGGTCTGGTTATCACGAGTCTGTAAGTATTCAGAAGCAAGCAAATCAGCTTGCAAAGACTGCAGAATAGCTGAATGCTCAGGCAGCCAGCATGATTTGGAAAAAGATGGTTGTATCAAAGCATACAAAGGCTTGATACGCTGGGCATATTCCAGAATGTATGTTCTCCCAAAATTCAAAAAGCCCAGTAAAGATTGTAATTTTTTCAGTGTTGTCGGAGAGCGCAACTGTGCGCACTTCTCCAGGAAGTTAGGAGCCAAGCCTTTTCCTTCATTAGTTAGTTCATAGCCTAGAAACAACACTGTGTATTCTGCAATGTGCGATTTTGCAAAAATAAACTTGTAACCCATGTCTGCAAAGTTACAAATAATACTGTCCACTCGACACAGATGCTCCCAAAGTTCGTCGTCTGTGAGATAGATATCATCCACATAGGAACAAGCATCTGGGTCGATCCCCTCCAACAGAGAGACAATGCGTGCGGAAAATACGCCAAGCTTATTCTTATAGCCCATTGGAAGACGCCAAAACATTTTTTGGACCCCGCCGCATGTGAAAGAAGTCCATTGGAAACTTAGACTGTCCAATGAATGGGCATAAAAACCATTGGAAATGTCAAGCGTGGTTTTGAACCGCTTACGCACAAGACTATTTACAAGGGCAGAGCCGTGAGTATTCTGTACTGCACAGTTACGGCAATGGGAGTTTAAATGCCGGTAATCCAAAACCAAACGGTAAGAGCCGTCTGGTTTGTTTACAGTAAAAAGGGGGTTATTCATCGGTGACACACACGTTTCAATTACACCTTGATATTCCAATTGTTCAAGGATGGATGCGACCAAAGCTTTGGCTTCAAGTCGTATGGGATATTGAGGTTGAGGCTGCGGCTGAGACCGTAAAGGAATCTCGTGGTTCGGGGACAATTTATCCCAGCCACACTGATTACGGTACACAGCCGGTGCAAGCGCCAGAGCCCACTCTTCTGCAAAGTGCAGCGCTTCCACTCTCGAAACTGTGTTCGCGAAACTGGGGAGGATTACCTCCTCTCCTCGTGGAGCTGCGAGCACAAAAGGTGGGGGCCAGTCAGCCTCCGAAAGCAAAATGTCATATGTAGACGAAAGATTTTCCCAAAATACCCCTTTAACCGTACGCTCGATGTCACCTTCAATTAACAGGACAATTTCAAAAAGTCTATCAGGGGGAGCAACTCTTGTATCTGCTGTTTCAATCACAACATAAGTGTCAGTCGCTGTCACCTTCAGTAGTGGACGGAGGGCCTCTCTCACTATGGTAATCTCCGCCGTGCTGTCCAGCAAGGTCAGAGCCCAAGTCAGATTCCGGAGCCTCGTACTCACAATCTGGGGCATATCGATGCGCTGTCAAGGCTGCGACTTTCTTCTTGGCAAACTGCAGTCTCTGAGGCGTAGAGCCTACCTGCTTGTCTGCACCGTTGCGTGGGCGGGGCTGACCACGTCCTTGCTGGCCACCCCGGCCCCTGCCGCCCCCTCCACCACCGGTTGACGGAGCCGATGAGTCCTGAAAGGAACGAGGAGAGCGTTGGTCAGAAGCCTGAAAACGTTCAGGTGTCTTAATCATCGCGCGGTCGCGCAAATCATAAACAGGGCGCGAAACCTGGGTTTGTTGTTGTTGTTGTTGCTTACCCTGATTCTGTTTTTTAGGCCAATTTTGTTTTTTGGACTTGGGCTGAGCATTCGCCTCCGAAGACTGTCCCTGGGGCTGCTTTTTCTCCTTATCAGAAAAAGTCTTAAGACCCTTGGCATTGCGGCCAACCATTTTATAAGCCGCCACAATTATCCTTGCCAACTGACAGGGTTTGTCCGCGTCGGGCATCAACGCCAAGGCGTTAGCCACCTGGAAGTTCACTGCATCTCCCTTGACATTCGCAAGGATCAGATCGCAAACCACCTCAAAGGAGCCACACAGGTGCATACCCAACTCAACCGCTGACTCCGGTCCGTGATCATACTAAACACGTTTAAGGACCGCAGACAGGTTGGACATAGACCGGGAGCCAAAGCACCTCGAATAGACTGCTGCAAAAGTCTTACCCCATGTATCACAGTCAACAAGCTCAGGGGCCAAATCTTTCGGCAAACTAAGCGTAAGAATCCGGTGTTTCTCACCAGGATTCGTATTAGGAAACACAGCCTCCAGCTGGTCGAATTTCTCGGCAAGCCAGAAAGGAAAGTCATCCTTATCCTGGGGCTTCTTGCCCATTACGGAATTCACCATAACAGGACTGATTTTCAAACCAGCCTGACCTGCTTGAAGCTGCACACCCCTAGGGGCTGTGCCTTGAACATTACGACTCGTGTAATGAACAAGTGCCCTAATCACTTCAACCGCGACCTCGTGAAGACGTTGCAGGTCACCCACATTACAAGTGACGCGATTAGGGTGAGGAGTAAATCCAGCCAAAGCGGGCCAAGGTGTGCCCGGAATGGACAAGGGACCTAACCTCGGAGCGGTTAAAGCGTGTGGTAGGGCGCCACCAAACCAAACTCCATGCTGCCAAACATCAATAGGTACTTCCTGTGCTCTGTACGGAGCATATGCAGCAGGTACAGCTGACGGAGTGTACGAGTGGAACACACCAGAATTCGCGTCCACTGGCGGAAATGTCACCCACGAATAAAACAGTTCGTACGGGTGAGCATGTTCCGCACTCACCACCAGAACCACAGCCAAGCCTTCCAAAGGTACATCATAAGTCCGCAAATGATCACGCACCGCAATGCGACTATGCAGCGGGATGTCCACGGCTTGTGCCATGACTGCACAGGAACGTGAAAAAACAAAGATTACTTTGTAGCACAACTGGGTAGTAATTCAAGGAAACCGTTTTTAGATAGATTCAAGCTTGAAAAGACCTATTTCAAAAATAGGTAGGTTTTTCCGACACCGCCGTTTTCCGGAAACAGGAATGAAGGGGTTAAGGTTTGAATGATATACTACTCGAGTGTCATGATATAAGGCCAACAAATGTTGGGCGCCATGTAGCAGGGTTTCCGTTCTCCCACAGAACTGTGCACAGAGATCTAGAACCTGGGTGAATTAGGATGACCCAAAACTCACCTTAGTATCAGAAATCCCCTTACCGAGCTAGCTACAGTGTCTCATTGGTCATAACAAACAATGACTCAGACAAACCAGCACATGAACTTAGGGTACCTCAGGTATCGTGGAACACATGAACACTCTTTCGCTCTATAATCATTTCAAACCACAACGAGGAGTAAAAGAACACACGTGCAAGTTTGAAATATTTATTTTTCAATGCAAGGTTCTCAAACGCAGTATCTTATATAATACCAACATACATATTATAAAAATCAGAGTTATCAGCATAGTCACTAGTCCATAGTAAGCGAACGGTGATAGCATATTATAATGCAAAAATCTATAGAAATCTGTATCACCTATATTTCGCGCACCCTATTTAGCATACTATATTATATCTAAGAAGGTCTCATTTGGGTTTTAGCAGGGCGGGCCCATACCTCTAAATGTCAGCAGAAGAAGATTACATAATCAGCTACTAACTCTCTGCATGCGAAGCACCATCAAGTGTGTTTTTGCATTCTCAGTAACTCTATCTTAAACCTGCGTAGAGCCCAATGTTGGCAGCAACATTATTTGTGTTATGTCTAATGTGGTGCGAGGATCAGGCCTCCCAGCAACCTTGTGTTAGGTTATTCTTAGAGGCTATAGCTCTCAGTGTGCAGACAGTGTACCAAGTGTCCCAGGCACGACTGATATCAGAGCAATAACATATTATTCTCAATAAATCACATCTTTCGTCTAGGTTGAAAGCTACAATAATAATTATGTGCCGTGTGCAAACTGAAGCCGAAAGAAAATATGTCTAAACATTTAATAAACTCATGCTAACTTAACACAATATATAGAAAAGCATTAACTATTCATTCAATATCTGCGGTAGCATTATCAGGTATTGGCTTTGGAATAGACGATTTGTTTAGGTCCTTAATCTTAGCTAGGCCAAGACAGGTTGTTTGCTGAATTGTGTCATTTAAGAACATTATTTGTTCTGGGATAATGCAGGCTTGAAATAATTCTTCTAGGCCTTTTACCTACCAATCGTTTGTACCCCAGATTGTTTTTGTTTCAATGGTATTTTTCCAGAAATCAAAACCAAATCTAATCATTTTTTTCATAAAATGCTTCTGAATATATCAATTTAGTATTTGTCAGCATGGTTTTCGTCCCTGTTTTATCCAACAGTTTATAATAAAATGTTTCTGCATTACTCGTGTTGAACCCTGAGAAGTTTCGGAATTTCTCATAGAATGTTTTTGAACTGCTTTTAGGAAGAGTAGCACAATGTTCCCATTGGTTATATTTAAAAACATTTCTAGGTTGCACAGATTTATGTAAATAGTGGTCTGCGTAATTCGAAAAACAGTACATCTGTTCATAATTAGATGAACCTTGTAAATAATCATGTCCTGTAAATTTTGCTGACAACACTGAATCCGACATCATATTATTTATACTTTCAAAGTCCCAATCATCAGAGAATGTACTTGGTTTTACAAAGTCACTTAATGAAACCTTTAACTGGTGAGGATATTTCAAGATCTCGACCGGGCCATATATTTCATAGTCAGTCTTGTCCCACACTACCCTGCCGGGTATTGGAATGGCTGTGACATTTACTGATGATAGTTCTCTTTTCTTGACATGAGATGATTTGTGAAGTTTCAGAACTAAGTTGATGTTCTGACTTGCTGTGTCCATTGAACTGTATTTTCCCTCAATGAATTTTCCCAAACAAAGTACCATGATGAGCCAAAGCAGGAGGAAAAATACACCTAGCCCAAACCAAAGCTCTAACCATGGAGAAATAAGATAAGTTTCCTTGAGTTGATGAAAGATTTCTATTGCTTTTTCTTTAAAAGTCTTTATTTCCGGCGTTACTTCAGGGTCGCTTTGATCTTCAGAAAAGTTATTGAAATTGATGAAGTAGCCAGAGGCAGTTCTGTCGATTGTTGGAATTGTTTTCTCCATTTGCTTTTCATTAGCAAATTCTGATGCCACATCATTGTAGGCTGGTGTTTCATGAAGAACTGTTTCAATTTGAGTTCCAAGAGGCACGAGTTCCATGGCATTATTGCATAGTCCTTCTCTGTGCACTGCAGGTTTATCAAATGTGATTAGTCTTTCAGTTTGAACCTCTTGGATTGTTGCAAATTTGGGTATTCTGTTATTTCTTGGGAGTCCACTTGGCCTACTGTTGATTATAGGCCACATACTTGTGGTTTCACCAGGTCGATGGATACAACTCGGTTCTCCTTTTTACCAGCAAGGGGCGGTAGTACTACTGATCTTGTTCCGTTGATTGCTAAGACAGGTACTGCTTTTCTGTAAGAAGGCCCAAATTCCTTCTTCACCGCTATTTTTTCTCTGACCAGATCCCCAATCTTTGGAATCCAGACAGGTCTTGCTGGGACAGGTGGTGTGTCTTCAGTGGTAGCTGGCTGTTGTTTTAACTTTATGTTGCTTAAGGATTTTCTTGTTTCATTCAAGTCCTGTAAAACAGCCAAACGATCTTTGATGTCAAAGTCTTTATTTTTATCTTTTACCACTGAAGCCTGACTATCAAGATCCCGAATATACATTCTAGTTCCGAACAATAGTTTGTACGGGCTGAAACCTTTTAGAGAATTTCTTGGCAAATTATTAAGACTACGTTGGACACTTGTTAAATGTTTGACCCACCCATCCCCCGAACCTAATACCTTCGCTGTTATAGATTGCTTTATGTCTCGGTTTTTTCTTTCCACTACACTGTTTCCCTCAGGGTGGAATGGACAAGAGAATCGCAATCCAATGCCCATACTGGTCATGGCCTCCTTATAAGCTCGAGAGCTAAAAGCAGGACCCTGGTCAGAATGAAGCATGGCAATTGCGTATGTGCCGATAAAGACTCGCAGATCTTTTATAACAGTTTTGGCGTCAGCCGAGCGCTGGGGCCACATCCATATGAATCTCGTACAGGAATCCACTGCGACCATGATATATTTATAGTTGCCATCCCTTTGTAAGGGACCACAGTGGTCCAGGTAAACACATGCTAATGGTTTATCTGAGATGAGAAGGGGTGTCTGTGCTGGTCGTTTCACTGTTGATACTTTCATTTTTTGGCGTATTTCGCATTCAAGCACATATTTCTTAGTTTGTATTCTCATGCGCGGCCACCAATATCTTTGTTTTAATAATGATATTGTGGCGGAAACGCCAGCGTGTGCAGAAGCAAGACCTTCGTGTGCCGCTGTAATTAGTCCTAACCTGTGTTCCATGTTTGGAATTACTCTACCCCCCACTCAGGGATTCGAGCAAAAGGAACATTATTCGTATCTGTTAAATATGAGTACTTTTCTGGAAAGCCTTTTGGGAGTGTTTTTCTATCATCTTTTACTGACGCACTGACAGCTTGTAGTATATCGCTGTCTATTTTTGTTTTTGACCGGGTGATAGCAGCTACGGAAGCCGTTTGCACAGCTGCCTTCGCGGCTTCTTCAGCCAATGAATTCCCTGCAACGTGAACGCCATCACGTTGATGACTCAGAGTGTGTATCACGTGAGTCTTTCGTAGTTCTTTCTGTAAAAGAACTACTTGTTCCCAAAGCATTTTATGCTTGATTGTGCCACCCTTGGCATCTTTGAACCCGTTTTCAACCCAATTCTGCAAGTATTCATTATAAGATTGAACGCAATAATATGAATTGCACACTCTAAGTGTGGGGAATTCGCGATCGGTATTCTCAAGCGCCATCTTAAATGCTAGTAGTTCAGCTCACTGAGCTGTACAATCTCCTAGAGATTGCGTTTTAGTGACCAGTGGTCTAAATTTTCCTTTGTGCCAACGACCTTTAACAATCGCGCACGCAGCACTATAAGCTTGTTTACCCCCAACTGCGGGTTGTGCTGATCCGTCTGTATATATGATACATTCATATTGTTCTAGAGGGAGAATGTCAATTGGCAGAGGACATTCATATTCATATTGTAAAAATTCCTGTGTCTTTAGGTTAGGATCGAATTCATATACTACGTCTGTAGCAGCAAGAGAATTAACCCATTGGATCCATCTTGGATGCAGAGCTTTAGCATTTGGAATGCTCGCTTTTGTTACCGCTTCTAGGGCAGGTATAGGTGTAATGATTATTATTCGTTTACCTTGTGCTAGGTCCCTTTCTTTTGCTACAGCAGTCTGAACCGCAGTTAGAATTTTTTCCGTTTAACTGAATTTTATTTCAGCTTTTGTATACAAATGTGATTTGTAAGCTATTGGTACCGTTTCTCCCTCATTAGAGGTCAGGTACGTGAATCCGCATCTTCCTGGGATTACTCGGATTACAAGGTTGCGTGTGTTGTCACGTGTTTCTAATTTTGTTTTTGCTAGCATGGTTGTTTGCAGTGATCTCAAAATTTCCGTGTGTTTTTGAGTCCAGTTGATTGGTTTAAAATCAGGTTTAATTAATTCGTAGAGATGTTTAATCCTCTCTGCGTAGTTTAGAATGTAAGTTCTTCCGAAATTCAGGAAGCCTAGAATTGATTGTAAATTCTTCAGCGTTTTTGGTGCTTGGAGTACAGCGCACTTCTCTAAGAAGTTGTCCGCTAGGCTTTTTCCTTCACTTGATAATTCGTATCCTAAAAATAAGACTGTCAGGTGGGAAATTCTTGACTTTTTAAAGTTGAATTTGTACCCCTCTGCTGCGAACCCAAGTATTATGGTGTTCACCCTTTTCAAGTGAGTATCCAAGTCGTCGTCTGTGAGATAGATGTCATCGACATAAGATAATGCCTCAGCATCATAGATTTGTAGTAACTCTGTTACTCTGGCTGAAAATAATCCCGGGCTATTCTTGAACCCCTGTGGGAGCCTACAGAAATTTTTCTGTGACCCCATTATTGAGAAAGCGGTCAAGTACCTGCTTTCTGGTGCAATATTTTGACAAAAAGAATCCATTAGATATGTCTAATGTTGTTTTGTATTTTTTCCGAACTATGTTATTCATCAGTGCCGCACTCTGCGAGTTCTGTACCGCAAAGATTTTGCAACACGAGTTAAGGTGTCTGTTGTCCAGGACTAGACGATACGAATCGTCTGGTTTGGAGACAGGAAACAAAGGATTGTTCATTTGAGAGGTGCATGTTTCAATTACCCCTTGGTATTCAAGTTGATCTAAAATCTCCCTGACCTGTTTTTTAGCTTCTTGCTTAATAGGGTACTGCCTTTGTGCAGTAGGTTAACATTTTAACTGGATTTTGTGAGGAGGAGATTCCTCATCCCATCCTACATTATTTTTATATAATGCTGGTGCCTGGGCTACTGCCCATTTCCTTGCATATATATATTTAGTGTGAATTGGAATGTGATTTGAGAAGGCAGGCATAATCATTTCTTCGCCATGAGGGCACTCCCTGACAAACTCCGGAGGACAATCTTTCTCAGCTAACAGGATGTCATAGCCTTTTGAGAGCTTATCCCAAAATAGACCCTTTATTTTTCTAGTCTTATCTTCCTCTATACGCAGTGTAATTTCGTATATCTTATGAGGTTCGCTAACTCTGGTGTCTGCAGTTTCTACTTGAATGTATTCATTCGTGTCCACTGTCTCCAGATGACTCATCAGGATCTTGCGAGCTATGCTGATTTCTGCTGCACTGTCTAGCATTGTCCCGGCCCACTCTCTGTTTTTCAGCTGTGTCCTCAGTATTCTCGGCATGTTCGATTACTCTAATACTGGCTACCTTTTTTCTTGGAAATTGTAATTTTTTACTTTGAGCAGGTTCCTTGTCTTTGGACTTGGTGTGCTCTCCTGGGTCTGACCGTCCTCTTCTTTCCGATTTCTGCGAAAAAGATTTTGAGGGACGTAAATCAATACTTTGATATCTATCAGGCTTTTTCAAGTTATCCCTATTTCTAAGAGTCCCTTCAGCGATCATAATCCCCTTTCCCTGGAAATTAAATATAATGACCTACCGGGGAACAACCTAGGGGGTGTTACCGAAATTCAACCAATGGACCAAGGGAGGCGCATAAGGTGGACAATGATCAACCCGCAAGATTTTTATACCAAGTTAGTGGGTGAAGGGAAAGGGCACATAGAGACTTGTCTAGACCTCACAATACAGGGCAGAGGAGTGGTTGTGGCTTTTGAATCTCTAACCAAAATAGTGGAAGGGTTATTGAACACTAAGAGGCCTGTCAAAGAACTACCTTCCCCAAGATGGTTCGACACGAACTGCTCAAGGGCATTAAGAGAATTAAAGCAGAGTCTAAAGAAGGCCCAGAGAGACAAGATTGAAATTTCCCGCTGTAGACAGAACTATAAAATGCAAGTTAAGAGTGCTCTCCAAAAAGAAGTTTGGGCAGACCTCAGAGAGGCAGGAGAAAATAGGGACTATGCCCAGTTTTGGAGAATTATAAACAGACCCTGTTACCAAGACTCAATCTCCGCAGTAATCAGTACCAATATACTACGAGATCAATGGATTAACCATTTTAAATCATTGTATAATCAACAGGAGGTAGATATTGGAGATGGGACCTGGGAGGGACCCAGGGCAGATGAACTAGAATTCTCTCTGGAGGAAGTCCTAAAAGCAATGCTAGGGCTGACACGAAATAAGGCTCCAGGCCCTGATGGTAACCCCCCAGACCTATTTTTAAGTAATACTGATCTATGGGCACCAATCATGACTAGAGTACTTAATGCAGCAATTAAATCTGGTCTTACACGATCTTGGTCAACTGCAGTGATTGTCCCTATATACAAGAAAGGCTGCATGGACAATCCTCAGTGTTACAGACCAATCTCGCTGATTGATGTCTCAGCCAAAGTACTTGGGAGGGCAATTCTTAACCGCTTAATAGAGTGAACTGATACCCATAACATCTTGGTGGACACCCAGTACGGGTTTCGAACAGGCAAGTCAACTAGTGACCAATGTCTCAATTTATACCTTCTTGCGGCTAAATACATCAAGACGTATGATGGGACCATGTATATGGGATTTATGGACCTAGCAGCGGCATTTGATAATGTTAATAGAGCTAAACTCTGGACACTTATGTTTAGATTGGGAATTGATCCAGACCTGATCAATGTACTTAAGGAGTTGCATTGGAACACCGTTGCCAAGGTCCGCTACAGCGCGGGGGGTGAGTACTGATCCCTTCCCGTGTTCTGGCGGGGTGAGGCAGGGGTGTATCCTGGCTCCGTTTTTATTTTCCCTCTACATAAATGATCTAGAGAGTGCCCTGCTAGCACTGGGGACTGACTTCCCAATGGTGGGATCGCGCCATATTCCGGTACTTTTGTACGCAGATGACGCGGTCCTCCTCGCTCGAACAGCAGTCAGTCTCCAGCTCCTAATCAGAGGTTTTGCTGAATTCATGAAGAATCTGGACCTTTCTGTTAATCTGACAAAGTCTTTCATCATGGTGGCAGGGAAAAAACCACACAAGAGATTTGTGTTCAAAATAGGGGAACATGTTTTGGACACTGTGACCACTTTCCCTTATCTGGGTCTCCTATTTGATGAAAAGTTTAAGTTTGCCCCACTGATTGAGGAAAGGTCCAGGAAACTTGTTTCAGCAAACGGGGCCATATTAAATTTTGCGCGAAGGATGGGTCATTGGTCTACCGAGCAGGTGATGACACTGTACAGAGCGGTCAGCACCTCTAAGGCCACTTATGGAGCAGAGGTGTGGGGTTTTAGGGATGCACACCAGATACAAGGAGAGGAAGACGAATTTCTAAAAAAACTGTTAAAGCTTCCCCAGAGCATCTCAGCAGCAATTACACACAAAGAGCTTGGTACCCCATATATATCTGACCTGATCAGAATGAGACCATTTTGACCTGGTTTAAAATTTGGCTAAACCCTAACGCTGAATTAACCAGCCAGATCATTAAGGATTGTCTTCGGAGAGATAGATGGCTCCAAATCCCCTGGTTAAAATACATCAAAGAAACCCTAGGGTCCATCGACCAGGAAATGTTATTCTCTGACCCCTCAAATGTTGACACCTCCTGCAGACATTATGTACAAAAGCAGCTAATGGAAAAATATGATTGCAGGAGGATGGAACTTAATTCTAATAAATCCTCGGTAATAGCCCACTCGCTTGTATGCAATGAAATGGGCATGGAACCATATCTCTTTTTAATGTACAGTCAACATGAGAGATTTTTAATGACCCGTTTTAGGCTCAATTTGTTGCATAATATTTTAGCCTATCCGTCCGGTTTTACGCTAACAATTGAGCAGAAGGGTGCCTGCGGCTGCGACAACAGGTCTCCGCAGGACACCCTTCATTTTCTATTACTTTGTCCTTTTTATTAAATCCCGCGTCGAAGATTTCTGGTGAACATTTTAAAGGAATCAAAAATTAACCATGCCAAACCTGCTTTACTATTCTTGCAAAGAGCAACTGAGATGCGTACCTTGTGTGCTATTATGAGTTTTTTTAAAAATTGTGGTCAAATTAAGAAACACAAGGGGTTGATGGAGGATGAAATGAATTTACTGCTCCCTTTTATGGTTAAAGTCTGTATATAACAATAATAATTTTTAAATTTACTTTTTAATTGTTATGTTCAGTATGATTATATGTGGTTATGTAATGATATGCATTTTTATGATGGTTTTTAACCACCGAAATAAATAAAGAACTGAACTATATGTTTATATATTGCTTAGTATTTTAGTAATGATGGACATTATACGTGGAGTGGGTGTTGTGAATGTATCTAGGACCCTAATTAAATATTCCTGATTCATGCCCTTATGCGGTTATGATAAATCATGTCCTAATGAAGGGATACGAATCTTACCCATATTCAGCCATAGCCCACGCAACCCAAATACGGCAAGGCTACTTCCTAAGATTCCTAGAGAGCACAACGAGTTCTTTCGACACACCAAACCTTCAGCAACCTGGGAATTTCCCATGTCTTTGTTTTGATTTGTCATTGAACTCCTGCGAGCACTAAAGGAACAGTCAGTTCTTAGTGACATCTTTTATTGATGTCTTATGTCCAACCTTACGTCAAACACGGCACCTTCCAGGTATAAATATACCAACACTTGCCTTAAGCAAACACACGGTGGTGTGGAGCAGAGCGGCTATCTACTTATCTAAATCCCAGCTGATGCAAGAGCCGAAGGAAGCTGCCCCTCCCCTTTGACACACTAGAGAAGCTGCCTTTTCTCACGCCGAGAAATCCAGCTCTGGTGTTTTCCAGGCAACCTTGAGGGTTACTGGGAGATCGAGTCCTGAGAAACGAGATCCAAGACCTCCTTCATTCTATAATCGAGGTATGGAGCAGATTCAAACCTTAAAGAGAATTCGTTATTCAGATTCTTGGCAAAAACCCAACTTAACTTAAAACTGCAACTTACTTACTCCTTCCCATGTATTAGGCTTAGGTCAGGTACACCAGGGTAGGCGTATCTTAGAAGCACCAGTTGAGTTCGTTAGTCAATGTTTTTATGTATGTAAATATTTTATCTGTTTTAAAGTATCATATGACTAAGAAACCATATCAATGCTTTTACAGTATTATTTTGTAATACTCCTTTTACTTTACGCACTTTACTTCATGATAAGTATTGCAATTGTGGCAATTGATTTCTCTTGCATGAGAAAGAAGACTGCTCAATAAAATAACACCTTTTATTGAAAACGCCTGTCTCTCTACTTCTCTGCACTGTGGTGAAATTAAGCATGCACGATTGACTGAGTGAAATAGCTGTCTATTGTTTTCACACGACTCTGGAGATACACTCCTTATTCATTCTGGGGGAGCAAAGTTGTCATGTTATATGATTGTCAGGGAAGTTACCCCTCCCTATTGATTCGAGAAAGTTTCTAGTGACCACTGAGTTAGCTGGCAAAATGAATTAAGTCTAACATAGTCAGTAGAGACCTAGATGACCTCAGTCCTACGTCTACACTGTTGTTTATGTTATTTCAATGCGAGGAGCCTATTGGGAACATAGGAACTACACTACAAGTGCTCAAAGAGCCAGTTTTATCGACCGAGGACAATGGCCCCTCTGATATGGACAACTTATCAGCAAAATGTATTTCCGTTTGAACCTTGACATCTTCCATAGCCATGCCAGTTTCCATCTCTGTGTCTTCGGCCACTAACAGTAAAGGCATTCATCAGTGGCCTGAGTTAAGGGGGTTTCTCCCCTGTATTCTGATAGGTGAACTTGGGGTAATGTGGAACAGCCAGCTCAGAAAGAGCAGAGCAAGCACCCACCTTATCCTCACAGAGGGGGTCATTAGGATGGAGGATTTTCCGCATCCTCCGGGCCGGCGGAAGCCACCGCCAGCCCGGAGGATGCGGAAAATCCTCTGCGGACCCACCAGGACCCACCGCCACATTAGGATGGCTGGTGGGTCATGGTTTAGGTCCGCAGCTTTTCCGCCGCGGCTGGCTTACAACCGCGGCGGAAAAGCACTAAAATGGTGAAGGTGTCTCTTAGACACCGTCAGCTAGATTAGGATGTGCTTGGGAACATGCTTTTCCGCGGCGGCTTTTCCGCCATGGAAAAGCATGTGTAACTGCACTGCAGGGGCCCATTGCGGGCCCCCTAGGTGTAGTGGGGGGTGGGGGGTGCACATGGGGGGTACCTATGGTACCCCCCTGCATTTGCGTGCACAATGCAGCAGGCACCGAGCGGTGCCTGCCGCTTTGTGCACGCAAATGCTGTGCATGCATTTTTAACATTGCTGCGGGTGCAGCTTGAATCTCCACCCGCAGCAATGTTAAAAATAGAGGATGTGACCGCCACCCTGGCGGTCACATCCTAATCTGCACAGAGGGAACGCCGCAGCCCATGCGGACGTTCCCTCATGCTCTGGGGTCGCGGACGGACTCAAGTCCGTCTGCGATCCTAATGACCCCCTAAGTACTCCAAAGGTCACTCCTGGGTCCTTATCCTTTACCAGTGTGCCCCTCAGGCCCTTCAAGAACATTGACAACACAGTGGGATGGGATTTCAGATGTGAAAGGTGACCCCGGGGTTTCTTTCACCTGAAATGTTTTTATAACTTTTTGGGACTGGTGTGATCAGAGGTACAACCAGCTGGCCTTGATGCGGACCCTGGCGACCCTGCTGGCGATGCTGATGGAGCAATTGAACACCCTGAATGTCCTGTACTCCCTGAGCACAAGCACATGGAGGGCATAACTAGCAAATGTTTTTTTGGTTTGTGGGCTTGCAAAAAAATTTCGACTGTAACACTGGCATCACTAGCGCCGACAACATTCCGAAAAGGAGGGCCCCCAGGGAAGGGAAAAAGATGTCCGGAGGCTGGGGTCACTCGGGATCACTAGAGGTTGCTGGGGGCCACTAGTATCACATAAGATGGCACGTTTAACAGGGGGAATAATGTAGGGCCCCATTTTTGTTACCCACTTACAATCCAATAAGTCCTTCAGGTGGATGCAAAATAAATGTGATTGGAAAAAGGAGGCTGATAAGTAAAAAAGAAGTAAACAGGTAAACAGGAGAACCCACCAGCAAGCAAAAATGGGTGAAAATGAGCGAACAAAGACTGAGTGGATCTCACCAGAACATACCACAAACCACACCCAATCCTAGCTGGGCCGTCTCCGCCGGGGGTCTGGTTTTGCTCCTCCCAGAGGGTCAATATGCCTCCACAGTCTGCTTCCTTTCAGTCTTCTCACCTTCTTCTCCTTACAGACTTGATCCTCTTGGTCAGGAGCCGCGTAACCACCAGTGTTATTTCCAATTGGTCGAAATGCATGAAGGCTGCAATGTCAACATCCATAGCAGTCCAAGCACAATAAACGCTACACTCCTCACACTACAGCTTACGGAAAACTGGATGAGGACGGTACAGTATGCCAGCACAGTACGCGAGTGCGAGAACCAACTGTTGTACCCATTAAGGTAGACACATTGCAAATATGTTAACAGGAATGTTCTTTGCTGTAATGACCAATCAACTATGAATACGCACTGGGAATCAGGCTATTACATGACGTATAGAACTATTGGGGATTCCAAACTATTGTAAAAATATGAGAGTATATATGGTGAACAACTTTATTGATTTGTTTAACTTTTGTTTAACTATTTTTACATTTCAACATGTCTGCCAGTAAGATATAGGTGAGTCCTGTTTTGATGGCCATTGCCTCTCAGATTATTTATGTTTGCCTGTATTGGTTGTTCCTTTCATGTGATCAAGCCTTTGGATAGGTGAAACGTGTTGTGATTAAACAGCAGAAAACTTGATGAACTCAGTGTCTGTTTTTCCTGAGAGCGCGCTGATTGTGAAAGTGACAAAAACAAAAATAATATATATAGATAGATAGATAGATAGATAGATAGATAGATAGATAGATAGATAGATAGATAGATAGATAGATAGATAGATAGATAGATAGATAGATAGATAGATAGATAGATAGATATATAAGTAGTAAAACATGTATCTTTATTTTTCGAAAAATCCAGCTATTTTACATAGGAAACATCTTACTGAAAGAAAATCAGGGTCATTTAGTTAAACGGAACACTTATTTCCAAGTGTCCGTTTGCAGCAAGATCTGCGGAATTCAGACATAGAGTTTTCACTTTCATGGATATTATTCTTCAAATAATGCCTTTTGCAAGTCACTCTAAAATAGATGCGCTTTGAAAACTACTCAAATGGATTCTATCAGACATTCATTATTACGCAAAGAACGCCTATTTTTCCCTGCAAATGTTCTTTCCATTTAAAACTGAAAGAAAGTGTAAATACCTGATGACAAAACAGCTGCCCAGAACAGAAAAAAGACTCCTTTGAAAAGTGAATAAAAAGAACATGAAACAGTAATTGCCTCGCTTTAAAAAATAACTCTTCCAGTTGACGCATATTCTGCTTGCATAGATTACCATAAAAACTAGAATTACGTTTTGTACTGTACAGCCTGATAGGTAGTGCAATTTGATTGAGCACAATAGAGGAAGGTGATATTATATTTTGAGAGAACAGCAGCAATTTTCTATTACCATCCCTTCAGATTACATGAAAGGTGCTGTTAAAATGGCATTCATCTCTGAAGTGTGTTTTATTATAACTGCATGTGATTCAATTTCTGGCAATTTCCTACGCTTGCATCTCTACGGAATGCAAAAAAAAAGTATATGTAAGTAGCCTGTGGAACAGTGTGCCTAGCAGTTTATTTTCGGCATTTGTATTAGTTGGGTACGGAATTGTTTTTCAATCATTGTCCTCTCAACAGTGCCTACCATAGGGTGGGTAGATGACATGCATTTAGGTTTTAAATAATTTTAGGTATATGTACAAGTTGTGTAGGGAACAGTTTTTCACTAATTGTCATATCTGCAGTGTCTGACCTAGAGTCGATAGGGAACACACTTTTGGCTTTAAAAGTAGCGATTTGGTAAAGGTGCCTCCAAGAAGTCTATATGAGCTTGTCATGACCGAAGGCAAGGATCATGTAGGTAAATTACCCCCACTTGGGGGTTGAAAAATATTGGTGCATGCTAGCCAGTGTGATTATGAGATTACTGCTCTACATTTCTAGGCTGAGGGGTATCTCCTACGGATAGCTTAGTAATGAGATGTTTATATTGTCAAATTGGGGTGGCCAAGTGACAGCAATAATTGCAGAATGCAGGAAGGTCTTGTCAAGTATATATAGTGCTCTATAAATTCTACAATACTGTACACTACTTTGTATGTAATGCTAAAATCGCGGACATGACATAGATTGAATGATAACAGGAACCTGTTCGCTCCGTCAGTTAAGGACTTTGACAAGTCTGTGCTAATGCTCTGCAAGTGCTGTATATAGAGTATGCCACTTGGAGTCACACATATCTTTACATCATGGTACTTTACGAGGCATGCTTTACCACACATTACTTTACCACACATTATAATCTTCATCTAGCTATATTACCTTTACCGCAAGTCTTTTCTACATTTTTTACCACACATTTTAAAATTCTATATTTTTAATTAAAAAAATTACGTTGTAAGTAGAAACTCTGCTAAACTAATAATGCATATAAGTAAATTACACATTTTCATATTTGTAGCAATTACCCCCTTTACTCAAACAAATACAGTGGCAATTTTTTTTAAACAGAGATGGTCAAAATGTACTCTCTTCATGGTTTCAGTAAAAACTATGATTTTAGTCACACAGTACGTTTATAAAATGTAGATCCAGATGCAGACAATCTAAATCAACAGAGCAACATAAATACGTCCAAATCATTCAGAAATTCTAATGTCTCATCTTCTTTCATGCTGAATCAGACTAAAACATCATTAAACAGACCAAACAATAAATCTATCCAAGATACTATCAATAACCCTTTGAGGTGAAGGAGTAAAAAGTCAACAAAAAGTCTAAATTATCAGCAAGAAAATATCAAGGTAACTAAAACCAAAAATAACATGAATATGAAAGTCAAACTATTTTTCCTCCCATAAGTGGGTACTATCTTTAAGAAAGTCCTTTAAATAGATTCCACTAATTTTCTTTTTAAACAGGAAGTAAGAATCAACATAGATTACCACATTAAAGAAAGAAATAAACTTATTAAATATCACTAGCCTCCATCATTTTCAGATAGCCCCTCACATTTCTGACTGCTGATACTACAGAAAAAACCCAGTAGTATAGTAAAAGAAAGGACAATAGAAAATTGGTAAGAGGCTGAAGCCAGCAAAAGCAAAATATCAAAACAAAATACATGTAAAACAAAAAAAAGGAACCAAACAAAAAAAGCAATTTCTGATTTTAGAATTGTCAAATTTGAAAAGATACCCAAAGGTTACATAATATACAAAAGAGGAAATCAATTGCCGAAAAATCAGGAGTACCTCTCTTATAAGAAGAAACACATTGGACAAAGAGCTCATTGGAGAAGGGTATACTACTTCTCTACCTTCTGCAAAGGTATAGAAGTTACCCAGAGACCGACCCCTAATCCCAATGGACGGCATTTCCCCTGTTGGATTATGATGTTCGGTTTCTGACAGGCTTTCAATGCCAGGCTTTCTGACATGGAAAGTCCGTCAGAAAGCGAGTTTGGGGCCCCTAGCAGGGCCCCCTTTATCTTGCGGCCTCCAGTGGGGGGCCATTAGGTGCCCCCTTGTTGATCCCTTCACAGTGTGGCAGGCACCCTGAGGTGTCTTCCACGAGGTGCAGGGATGAGGACAATCTCCCATTTCCCTATGGGGGCTTGCGCTATGGCTGGTTTAAGGCCACAGAACAAGCTCCCATAGGGAAATGGGATTATACGGCTGTACCATGTGTGGTTGTATCATAATTCTGTGGTTGGGACTGCATCCCGGAGTTCGGTTGGTCCCAATTCTGTGATGATGTCTGTCAGAGGAAACTCTGACCGACATCAAAACCGCCCATAAGTGTGGTAGTACACATTGTCCCCATATGTGCCGCTGGAGAGATGCCCACCATCCAAAATTAAAAAAGAATTACAAGTAGGAATAAAACTGGTGAACAATGTAAATTCAAAGCAACCTAAAACATTTAGTTAAATTAACATTCCAATGAACTAACACGCATCTTCAAGCATTAACATTTATTTTTCTGTAATAATCACAACCCTCTAAAAGGAATACTAATATTTATCACACTACATAACACTGTATGCCTAGAAAATAGCAAAATCTGGAAGATGGACGTAACACCCCATCCTTTCACCCAGATTTATATCATACATAGTCAAATACATTATACCACAATTATGTAATATATGATTTGCTGCAAAGCAAGCAGGCCTCTCCCTAGGCTAAGCTTGTATCAGTCATAAAAGACGAAATAATTAGTAGGAGCCCTAGGAAGAAAATAATAGATTTTGAGGTAGGAATGATCTCAACTATAATGAAACTTTATCCAGAGACACACATCCTTGAATGTTTTTTTCAATTTTCCTCCGGCATTTTGAAAAAAATAAAAATCATCCTGAGCTCTGGACTACAAGTCTGACACAAACTACATGTTAAGGCAAAACACTTTTAACCGTGTTTTGTAGCTTCTGAACATGTTGATGAATTCTAGACATCTATAATTCAATCTATTTTTCGCAAAACAAAGAAATTTGCAATCCTTTCTAAATTAATTTGAAGAGCCATGGATTGGACATCTAAACAGGTTGGGTGAAGGTGGCATAATTCTTTCTCTAGTTCTGTAGGAAAACACCATCCTAATTTAGACTTTTCCTTCCTGAAAATATTGAAGATGGGGCAACGTTTCCAGGAAATGAGATGGATCTTTTGCAGGTAGTGTGCAGCCCAGAGTAAGCTAAAAAATGAAAGATGGCTTTTTAAAGTTCAACAATTCAAAATGTTTAAGGGTACTGACTACATTGAGTACGATTTTACACATATTGCCTTGCTAGCAATTCTCATAAGAAATTATTACTGACAATCTGTTTTTCCTTAATCTCCTGTTCTTAAAAATACATTGGCTAACCTGTAATGGCACCCCCCCCTTCTGAGATTCCATCTTTTTCCCATGACGTTCTTTAAAAGTGATGATTGAAAATGGTTCCTAATGTATTGGTATAATTGTGACTTTTTTTCACCTGCTCCCTTTGCCAATCAAATATAAATCCACAAATTTAGAGTTGCGAAACTCAAAAATCTGAAACAGGCCCCAACAATTAAAATAAATCCATATGGCATACTTAAAGGAAAAATATAAAGAAGCCAGACCACCCCCTAAAAAAACACAAATGTCCTACAGTATAGCCTCTAAATAAATACCCATAACCCAAAAAATGAATATCCTCACCCCAAAAGTAAATACCCACAATTTAAAACACTCTCCACCCTTATTGTCTAGAACCCCAGCATCACGCTCTTTAGAAGATGAGTTGAAAAATATTTGTTATATAAAGTCGTATTTAAAAAAATGTAATGAAAAGCAAAAAGTAACAACATAACTCCACAGATAGTCAAACTAATTTCCAACGCTAAACTCTCATCCCACGCCCTTGATCAGCTACCCCCTCAACTGACCAAGGACTTGAAGCTCGTCCTTGACCCACTATGGTGCAAGATCATTAACAGCTCACTGAGATCAGGAGTCGTACCAGATTGTCTCAAAGTTGGTCAAGCCACACCACTGCTGAAAAAGCCAGGGCTAGACACTGAGGATCTGAATAACTTTAGACCTGTCTCGAACTTACCTCTTCTGTCCAAAATTCTGGAAAGATATGTACTTCCTCAACTGACCCAACACTTGGACAACATCAACCTTCTAGATCCCCATTCATTGGGCTTCAGAAAAGTCTGCAGCACTGAAACTGCAATCCTCAATGCCATAGACGATCTACACAAGTCACTCGACTCGGACCAATGCTGCCTTCTCATCCTCCTGGACCTATCGGCTGCATTCGATACAGTCGATCACAAGCTTCTAATCAAGGTTCTACAGGAAAGGGTTGGTCTTGAAAAGACGGTCCTCCCCTTGTTCTCTTCCATTCTCCACAACTGCTCACAAAGAAGAAAAATTAAAAACTTAGTCCGACCTCTACCCCGTTAACAGGGGTGTTCCACAATGGTCAGTGCTCTCCCCTCAGCTTGTCAACATTTACATTGAACCCCTTACCACTCCACTCCGGAAATCCAACATCCCTTTCCACTTATATGCTGATGATACGCAGTTATATCTGGAAACCTCCTCCATTGACGACATCCAGAAACTCAATGCAACGCTCAGAGAGGTACAACACTGGCTCTCAAGTAACCACCTGAAACTCAATCAAGAGAAAATTTAAATACTCCTCATCTCGAACAAAGATGAAAACCCCCAAATTGCCGAATGGCTCAAAGCGATTGACGCCCTCAGTGGTAACCTCACTGTGGCGGATTCTGTAAAATCTCTAGGCATCACCCTAGACCCGAAATTGGATATGAAAAAACACATTACAAGATCCGCTTAAAGTGTCTTTCTCTATTTGAAATTACTATACAAAATAAAACCCGTCCTACCATCCAAGGACCTTCAACAAGCCACCCAATTATTGGTGCTCTCCAGATTCGATTACGGGATTGCAGCCCTGACAGGTACAACAAAATCCCACCTTGCCCCCCTGAAACAACCTTTAATGCAGCAGCCAGAATGGTTACAGGAACTAAGAAATTCAAACACATCTCCCTTGCACTCAGAGAACTTAAATGGCTCCCAATTGAGTTGCGAGCCAGCTTCAGAACAGCCCCCCTCACGCACAAAGCCTTATATTGTAACGTATCCAGGGCTCTAGTGTAATTTTCCCGATTCATGCCCTTATATAGGTATAACTTATCATATCCTTATATAGGCATAAGAATCATAACCATATTTAGACACAGCCAATGCAGTCCAAATATGGCATGGCTACTTCCACTAAGCTCCTAGAGTACAACGAGTTCTTGAAGACAACCAGCCTTCAGCAGTACGGGAATTCCCCCTGCTTCAGTATTGATTAGGCCCAGAACTCCTGGAGCTTGTAAAGAACTTCGAGTTCTTAGTGACGTTATTATGTCCACCTTTACGTCAAACTCTGCACCTTCCAGGTATAAATATGCCCACATCTGCCCTAGCAAACACACAGTGGTTTTGGAGCAGATCGACTGAACTACTTGCCCAACGCCCTGCTGTAGCAAGTACCGAAGGAAGCCGACCACGCACTGAGAGAGACACTGTCTTTTTTCCTGCTCCAGTGTTTCCCTGCTACCCTTGCGGGTTACTGGGAGATCGAGTCCTGAGAGAGAGATACAAGACCTCCTTTGTTCTATAACCAAGGTACGGAGCTGATTAGACCCTTAAGAGAATTCTTGGATAGATTCTTGGCAGAAACTAGTTAACTCAAGCTACACCTCGCTTACTTCTTCCCTTGTAATAGGCTTAGGTTCGGTACACCGGGGTAGGCGTATTTTAGATGCACTAGTTGGGTACTTTTAGTCATTATTTATCATTGTATGTATTTTATCTATTTCAAGTATCTTATGGCTTAGAAACCATATACATTCTTTTACAGTATTATTTCATAATACTCCTTTTACTGTACGCACTTTACTTCATAGCAAGCATTACGATTGTAGCAATTCACTTCTCTTGCATGAGAAAGGAGACTGCTCAATAAATAACCTTTTGATTGAAAACGCCTGTCTCTCTACTTTTCTCTGCACTTCTAGTGAAACGAAGCATGCACGATTGACTGAGTGAAATAGCTATCTATTGTTTCCACGACTCTGGAGATATTCCTTTTTTCAGGGGGAACAAAGTTGTCATGTTATATGGTTGTCAGAGACTAATCCCTTCTTGTGTACTCGAGAAAGTTTCTAGTGACCTCTGAGATAGCTGGCACACGCAATTAAGTCTAACGTATGCAATAGAGCCCTAGTCGACCTAAGTCCTACGTCTAAACTATCGTTTATGTTATTCCAATGTGCAGAGCCTATTGGGAATATAGGAACTACACTACACTTACACACAGGCAAACCGGAATACCTAGCTGCCAAACGCAAAAGGGCCGGCCAGTCCAGGAACCTCAGGAGCTCCAACACTCTGCTACTCATCCCACTGAAAACTTGCAAACAAAATACTGCAGCCAGATCGTTTGCTGGAAAAAAAAAAAAAAATTGGAATTCCATCCCTCCATATCAGAACGATACCCTTGTTTCCAAAATTAAAAAACCTGCTCAAAGTCCTCTTCCTCGACCACTCGAGCGAACCAATAGGAGCCAAGGAAGTACCTTAGCCGGCACTCCATCTAACTTCAAATGTGTGACCAGTGACACTGACTCTGATCAAGAAAACTTTTTGGCTACTCACATTGCTTGATCAAGAAAACCTTTTGGATACTCGACTTAAGGATGGTGGATTATTATTTTCATAACTAAGTCACTTTCCAGGACACTCTACATATATCTTCTTCTGTAATAGGACATTATTGTAATATGCTCTGACGTTATAGGAGCATTTTCACTGAGATATCTATTGTATTTGTTGCTTATATGTTCATGTAACATTTGTGGTTTACATATGCATGCAATGCTTGTTTGACAAGCACCCCCCTATGCTCCTTCTGCTATATCACTCCTTTGTTCGTTCTATGTCCGGCGCAAACCCATCTGTTCTTCTATATTCTCGGTACTGCCTATTTGCTCATAAGTAACTTGCTGTGAAGCGTTCTGATACCTTCGGGTCCAGGTAGCGCTATATAAAACTCCTAAAATAAATAAATAAACTCCTAATATTAGTACCCACACTTTAAACAGTAAGTACCTATACCTTAAAAATAGATAGCCATTTAAGCATCTGGGTGAACCCACCAATCCCCCTTTCACCCAACCCCTAAACCCCTATTTATAACTTTCTCCTATTTTGGGGGGATGAACCCCCTATTATCCCAATCCTAAAGCCTTATTTACCAATTTCTTAATTTTGGGTGGTGCCATAACATGCCTTTGACCCCAACACCTAAACCCTTACTTGCCAATTTCCCTTACGTTTGGAGGGAGGGAACCTGCCCAACCTCCCTTTCACCATTCCTTTGGGGAATGAGTGAGTCCCACAAACCTCCTTCAAATCCTTTCATAACCCTTTATTAAACATTATACACACTTAATTACAAGCTGAAAACATTCATGGTAAAGACCTTTGTGGTAAACACATGCTTGGGAGAGGTGAGAGCATGATAAAGGCGGCATGGTAAAGGTGGCAGTTGGTTAATTCCATTTTGTAAAGGTTACATACCAAGGGGCATATTTATTAACAAATCATGCAGTATAGTGTACAGAGTGATAGGGAAAGGGCAGAAATGTTCTGTACTTAACACTATACGGTGCAGTCCAGTATTTTCCATACACTGGTGCACAATGTGCTTTTTGTATTTTAATGTTGTATTTATTAACAATTGTTGTTTTATCTTAGCTAGTCTTGCCAGGCCATCTATTTAGAATGTAGACTGTGAAATGTTGCTGCTTGAGAGACATTGCGCAACAGCTGCTGATGGTGGTTTGCTAGAGTTGGGCGCATTAATGTGCTTGGTGAAATAAAAGAAATGTACCCTTAAATCGGATGAGGGGCTTTTTTCAATGGCGAGGGTGGGATGTGTTCCCACCGGACCAATCCTAATCTGAATGTGCAGTGGTGAGCAATTTTGGTCAGTGATTAACCCACAACCAAGTGTCCTGACTGGTACACAGTCAAAATATCGAGTATTAAATATCGACCTACCAAAATATTGTGTATGAAATTTCGAAGGTGCAGAATATCGATGTCAAGGATATCGTTGGACAGAATATCGACCCTAAGGTAAGTAATATCGAAATTCTTTATATCGATGTAAGTAATATCGAATGTTACTAATTTCGATGACACTAATATCGATATTTGTATAATTTTTTTGTTTTTTATTAAGTATGTGTTATATGTTTTACTTAAGTATTTAAAATAATTAATATTATATGTGTATTAATTATATATATTAATACATTTATTTATAAGCACATTATAGGTTTTAGTACTGGAGCGGGTTGTGGGTTAATAGGGGAATAGGGTGGGAAGTAATTTAATTATGTTAAATTGATTATTAAATAGTATGATTTATTACTAAATTGTCATTAATTGGTAATTAATTGTAATTAATTGGAAATTATTTTTCATTAATTGATTATTTGATAAATATGTTCTGTAGCGGGTTATGGGTTTATAGGGAAATAGGGTGGGAAGTAATATAATTAGGTTAAATTAATTAATAATTAGTAGTTAATATTAATTCATTTTAAATAATTGGTAATTACATTTAATTAATTGGTAAATCATTTTAATTAATTGATTAATTGATAAATATGTTCTATAGCGGGTAGTGGGTTTATAGGGGAATAGGGTGGGAAGTAATTTAAATATGTGAAAATAAAAATTAATTAGTGGTTATTATTAAATAATTTTAAATATTTGGTAAATAAATTTGATTATTTGGTATTTCATTTTAATTAATTGATTAATTGATATATATGTTCTGTAGCGGGTTGTGGGTTTATAGGGGAATAGGGTGGGAAGTTAATTAATTATGTTGAATTAATTATTAATTAGTAGGAATTATAATAAAACTTTAATTAATTGGTAAATAATTTTAATTAATTGGTAATTATTTTTAATTGATTGGTAAATAATTGTAATTAATTCATAAATAGATAAATGTGTTCTGTTGCGGGTAGTGGGTTTATAGGGGAATATGGTTGGAAGTAATTTAAATGTAATTAAGTAATAATGTATTGAAAATAATTGTTTTGTTAATAATATAATTGTTAATTAATTAATAATTGGTAATTAAATATTATAAAATGGTATTTTTTAATATTTATTTTAGGTAAATATATTTAGTTAATCATGTTTTTTATTATTATGTATAGGTATTGTATATAGTTTATATTTATTTAATAGTTTATATTATTTTTATTTAAAAAAGCTTTTATTTATAAGTATGTTATTTTAACCCTTAAGCTATCCAACACTTTCCCTACTGTTGCACTCTCTGGAGTTGGAATAGTAATTGTTACTCCTACGCTATCCTAAGCTTTCCCTACTGTTGCACTCTCTGGAGTTGGAATAGTAATTTTTACCCCTACCCTATCCAACGCTTTCCCTACTGTTGCACTCTCTGGAGTGGGAATAGTAATTTGTATCCCTACTCTATCCAACGCTTTTCCTACTGTTGCACTCTCTGGAGTGGGAATAGTAATTTTTACTCCTACGCTATCCAACGCTTTCCCTACTGTTGCACTCTATTGAGTGGGAATAGTAATTTATACTCCTACGCTATGCAACGCTTTCCCTACTGTTGCACTCTCTGGAGTGGGAATGGTCATTTTTACCCCTACGCTATCCAAAGCTTTCCCTACTGTTGCACTCTCTGGAGTGGGAATAGTAATTTTTACCCCTACGCTATCCAACGCTTTCCCTACTGTTGCACTCTCTGGAGTGGGAATAGTAATTTTTACTCCTACGCTATCCAACGCTTTCTCTACTGTTGCACTCTCTGGAGTGGGAATAGTAATTTTTACCCCTACGCTATCCAAAGCTTTCCCTACTGTTGCACTCTCTGGAGTGGGAATAGTCATTTTTACCCCTATGCTATCCAACGCTTTCCCTACTGTTGCACTCTCTGGAGTGGGAATAATAATTTTTACTCATACGCTATCCAACGCTTTCCCTACTGTTGCACTCTCTGGAGTGGGAATAGTAATTTTTACTCCTACGCTATCCAACGCTTTCCCTACTGTTGCACTCTCTGGAGTGGGAATAGTAATTTTTACCCCTACGCTATCCAAAGCTTTCCCTACTGTTGCACTCTCTGGAGTGGGAATAGTAATTTTTACCCTTATGCTATCCAACGTTTTATATAATTAATTGTAAAAATATTAAAAGTATATTTATTTTTTATGTTTTTTACATTTTATTTATGTTATTGTTTTATGTTTGTAAATGTATTTGTAATTTGGAATATATTTTATTAATTTATAAATTAGTAAAATAATTATTACAACTTATTGTTCAGTACATATATATTATATAATTACTGTATATATTTAATTAATGTATTATAGTTATGTATGTATTATTTATTATTTTTAAACATTATTAGATACTTTTAAGTATGTAGATGTTATTTATTAGTGTAATTTACTTTATTTTACATTTATATATTAAAAAAAACGATATTTTTAACATTGATATTTTTAACATCTATATTATGTTTTCGATATTTTTGTACTTACCATGTTGTAGATAGGATGTCGATATTCTTGCCCTCGATATTTTAGACTCGATATTCTTGTAGGTCGATATTTTGGAGGTCGAAATTTTGTCAGTGATCCGTCCTGACTGTGTGAGGACATAGAAAGGTGTAGCAGCGCGCTCAGGGACAGTGGTGTCTGTTGGATATGACTGCAAGAATTTTGCCGGCATCACCACACCAATGCAAGAGCAGATTTTGGGAAGCCTGCCCCAAATTTGAGACGGTGAGAGCGCGCATGGCAAGGCATGGAAATTGGTGGTGCACATTTTCCTTGCGCATGCCACTACCCCATGCCCGCAAGTATTTGCCCGCAGGTGGTGGGACCTCAAATAACCTGGAGGAAGGAGAGCATATCATTGCGCACTCCCATCTGTTTGTGTGTCTTCAAGCTGTCTTGTCTAGAGTGGAGTTTGTTGTGTTTGTGATGACATCAGTGACTACTTTTGTTGCTTTGGTGTGCACAACAATGCAGTCTACTGGGCCCCCTACAGTTTCCTTGCTGTCCCTGGTGATCTGGTCATGCCATGGGAGGACTGGCGAGAAGCCTTTGAAACTTATCTTAAAGTGCTAGGTGGTGACTCATCACAAAGAGGAAGTTAACTATGTTAAAGCATAGTTTAGGGGTTGAAGGAAAGAAGGTTTTAAAAATGTTGCCGTGTGGGAATGACCATGTGAATGATGGAGCAAGGTCAGAGAAGGAAGGTGAAGGGAATGATGTGTATGCTATGGCAATGAAGGCACTTGAAATGCATTATGAGAAGAAGGTGTGCTTTGTGGTAGAGTGCCATAGATTTTTTTTTGTGGGTGCAGTTGACTCACAAGTCTATAGATCAATATGTGAGTGCTCTACGGACCATGGGGGTCACGTGTAGTTCTACACGAAAAGATCATAAGGGACCAACTTATAAATCACACTGTGAATATGAGGGTACTGAAGAAGTTATTAAGCTTGAAAGACACTTTTTTAGAAAAGGGCTATTGCTGTAGCTGATCCAATAGAAGACAAATCACGTTACTTGTAGGAACTGGAGAAAAAGGGGCCAGGAGAAGCAACAGTACAAGTGGTGAATAAGATAGATAATCAGAAGAAAGTAGAAAACAAATTCAGAAGGCTGGCTGATGAGGCAAGGAAATGTTGTTATAGATGTGGCAGGTTTAAACACATGGCTGTGTCTGGTAAATGCCCAGCTGTGAAGGCAAAATGTTTCAAGTGTAACAGGGTTGGCCATGTTTTCTGAATGCGCAACCAAAGCAGAACCGAAGAAAAAGATAGCGTTACCTGGGTACAACAGGAAAGGGAAGGTGTCACAATTGAAGAAAGTGGGCCTGATGAGGAAGTTGAAGTTTTCACGTTGAATGATATGGAATCGCAATGTTGTCTATCACAAGGGTAAGAAGTGTGTGAAACCCGTACTAATGCTTCCAAATATTATCAATATTGCCCTACCAAGAGTATGGTGTCAGTCCACCATATACTTTAATCAATTAAAAGATCTGGCATGATCTGGGTGAAGTAAAATTGTCTGCACCAAAGTGGAGTTGGTGGGGTATGGTGGGACAAAGTTACCTTATTTTGGAATGTGTCCAAACTGATGTGCATTTAAAGAAAGAGTTACCTCCTGCTGGATGTATGTGGTGAGAAACAGACGGTGTTTGCTTGGATGAGGAGAGCAAAGAGCACTAAATATTGTGCTGAATCCTAATGCAAAGGAAGAGATGTTGTTGCTGACATGATGAGGTAGAAATGTGAAGAAAAGAGATTTCAGTTTTATTTGGAAAAAGTTTAGGATGCCTAAGAAAATGTAGCTATGAAAAAAGGAGCTGTTGCGAAGGCTCACGGGTACCGAATGTGCCTGTGATTCTGTGAGTCACTCAGAATGCTGAATTGGACAGATTTTTAGAGAAGTGTATTATAGAACATATTGAGTCATTTGAGTGGTTGAGTCCAGTGGTCATTGCTCGATAACCCAATGGCAGGATTTGGAAGTGCTTGGACTTAAGAGACTTGAATAACAATTGTCATCCTACACCTAATATAAACGTGTTGTTGGAAGGTGTGAAAGGGGGGGGGCAATTTTATTCTATGCTGGACCTCTCGAGCGTGTACAATCAGAAACTGCTACACCCGGAGTCATGGCATTTGACCTCTTTTATAACGCTGGAAGGAGCATTCCATTTTTGTGTGCATGCCTTTTGGCATTGCGTCCTCTTCAGTGGTGTTCCAATGGGTGATGCAGAAATTGTTGGGTGGAGTGAGGAATGTAAGTGTTTTTCAGGAAGATATCTTGATGTGGGCAGCAAGCAAGGAGGGGCATGATGAGCTGCAGAAGGTATGTGGAATTCTGGAGAAAGCAGGGCTCACTGTGAAAACAAACAAAGGCGAATTTGCTTGCCAAAGCATGGAATATTTGGGCCACACCATATCTAATAAGGTAATATCTCCCACGGTCAAGTTAATGGAGGCTATTGAAAAGTCTCCTTGTCTGGTTGAGGAAGATCAACTGAGATCCTTCCTAGGCTTGACAGAGTATTATGCCAAGTTTGGCAGAAATGTTTTCGGACTAAGCACAGCATCTGAGAACGTTAATGAAGAAAGGTCAGAGATATGAATGGATGGGTGTGTGTCAACTGGCATTTAATGAGATCAAGAAACGCCTAACAAATGCAGTGAAGTTGAAACCATTCTATGCTAGGGAACGTACTATAGTTTCCACTGATATTAGTATGCATGGGTTGGGTGCAGTATTAAAGCAGGTATGTAAGAGTGAAGAGAGAGTTGTACATATAGCTTCGAGAACACTAAGGGGCTCATTAGGATGACGGGCGGACTTTGTCCGCCCGCCATCCTGTCGGAATTCGGGACCGCTCCCGCCATAAGGGTGGGGGTCCCGAGGGGGGTATTAGGATGTGCCCACCACAATGGCGGGCATATCCTGCATTTATAGCATTGTGGCGGGCGGTGCTCTCTGCAACGCCCGCCACAATGCTATAAATGCATTAATGCATTTGCATAAACAAAGCGGCAGGCTCCGCGCGGTGCCTACTGCTTTGTTTATGCAAATAAAGGGGGGTACCATAGGTACCCCCCTGTGCAGCCCCCACCTCTCCTCCACTCTGGGGGCCCACAGGGGGCCCCCAGAGTGAAGACCACATGCCGATGCCGCCACGGCAAGGCATCTCACATAGCCCATTGTAATATGGCTGGCAGTGTCTAATAGACACCGCCACCATATTAATCCTTTTCCGTCCATGGGCCCCCAGAGTGAAGACCACATGCCGATGCCGCCACGGCAAGGCATCTCACATAGCCCATTGTAATATGGCTGGCAGTGTCTAATAGACACCGCCACCATATTAATCCTTTTCCGTCCCGGCCGCAAGTCTTTCCGCCCGCCGTCATCATTCGAAATTGCCCAACGTGAGTTTAGTGAGTAAATTAGAGTACTATAATTGAGTTATGTGAGTAGTTTTGAAGAAGGGAAGGATACCTGGAAGATGTTTTGACAAACAATGGGCTCCTAGTTTATTTCAGAGGAATTTGGGGTGTATATGTAACAATCTGGGGTAAAGCATGTGAGAGCAGCGATTGGTCATCCACTGGGAAATGGCCTTGTGGAGTGGTTCAACAGGGTACTCAGTGAGAATATACAATTGGCAGTGCAAAGTGGGTTGGAGAAAATAATGAAGCTGTTACAGAATTACAGCATTAAACCACATTCTGGCACGTCGGCACCACCTTTTTTTAAGAAAGGGAAGGTAGCTGTGTACTAAAGCTGTACCAGGTTGGGTGGGAAGACTGGGAAAAAAGTAACTGATGAGGAGGGATTGTCTAAAAGGGTGCAGATTAAACAGTCTAGGTACATGAAGTCAGGAAAATGTGGTAGTGGTGAGTATGGCTGTGGTGATTTAGTGCACGCGTGGTTTTTGGGAGGTGCAAGGAAGCGGTTATCCAAATGTTCTTTTTCTAAAGAAACAGTGAGTATAAGGAAGTATTGTGTGGAACTTTAGGGTGGCCAGCAGCTGAATATGAGGAACATAGTCAAGTGTAGTGAGGCAGAGGTGGAAAGGGGATCACCAAATAAGAAGAGGGCCTCTGGTCAAAGCCATACAACAGCAGCAGAAAAAAAGGGTATGAAAACCACAATTGAAAAAAAACAAACAACCTACTCGATTAAATAATGGGGCAGAATATCTCGCAACAGTATAAACTACTAGAGCGTCACACTTGAGCCAAGTGATTCAAAAATACATGCACAAAAAGATGTGATTCAAATAATTTTACATAAAATAGTAAACCTAATTTTTATTCCAAATGTTCATATTTGATGAGGGGCTTTTTTCAGTGCTGACTATCGCAAATGCAGGCACACTTGCACCTTAGTCCAAGATTGCTTGTATTGTAATCAGGATTTTTGCTGTGACTGCGTCCCCCCTTCTACCCTACTTAATGGAACTCTGCTCTCATGGTTTTTGGGTCCTGACCTGGGTGCATCTTGCCATTTTGAGATGGTTTCCATTGATGCCCACGACCTGGGTCCGCCATTTTGTGGATTCTTGTCCTTTCCTTTGGTCCATTGGATTCCATCCTGCCGACCCTCCGACATTTCTCTTTTGCTGGACCGCCTTATCTCTTTGTCCCCATCAGGTCCCCCTCTCTCCTCTCACCAACCTCAGCCTCCGACTCTTCTCCCCCACCTACCACTCTCTACCCCCCTTTTTTTTTATTTCCCCGTTAACTCTGTAAATATGTGATATATACTTGTCCAAGCCTAGTCGCTGGTAAAATGTAATCCTGAGCAAATCTACTATTTGTATATTTATACTACTATTATAAAGAGAGAAGAGAAACCTTTTGGCAAGGTAAACTCGGGAACCACAGCACCAATCCACACACCTAATACATTGTTGTAATCCTCAGGGTGTGTAGATGGACATAGGCTGCATAAAATTAAAAAAAACGTAAATTAAAAAATTAAACTTTAAAAACAAAGTAGTCCCCTAAAAGTAGTGCCGGCCGCGACGTAGCGCTGGTCGCAACCTAGCGATGTCCGCAACGTGTGTGATGACGACAGGCGGGTAGGAGCGGTGACGAGCAGCGAGGAGTGGCGGTGAAGTCCGGAGCGCGGGGAAGAGCGCCGGCTTAGGTAAGGCAAAGGCAAAGGAGAGGCGGGAGGCGGTCTGGGCAATGTCGGGGCGGGCAGGGTAAGGCAAAGGCAAAGGCGAGGCGGGAGGCGGGAGGCGGTCTGGGCAATGTTGGGGCGGGCGGGGGCCAGGGCGGGAGTGCACCCAAGCCTGAAATGTTACCTCCAGCCCCCTTCTGCCCCGGGCAATGCTGCCGCAATCCGGAAATGCTGCCCCCAGCCCCCTTCTGCCCCAGGCAACGCTGGGGCGGGCTGCTAGTAAATGTATACAGAGATAACTCTAACCACTAGCATATGCAGTCCAACAATGGTGCAGAGTATAACTGGCGAAGAGACACAAGGGGCACTGCTTTCCCCAGCCCTACTCAGAAGGATGAGGGGATGTGCGTGTGCCCTAATAGGAGTTAGATGCAGCTTCATTTTACTTCACCACCAGCACAGCAACGCAGTTATCCTATCTGCATGGTTTGCTGTGGAATCCTCCTTGTGCTTTTTATTACCTCTGCTTCCCGCCCACAGGTCGAGCCTGAGGCACCCACGAGGGCACCTGGGTGTCATATTTTTTTCCTTTGAATAAAGAACCGATCAGTTTCATTTTTTTGTTGAGGTCAGAATTCAGAGGAATTAATATCATGAATGGTTAGCCTTTGTGCTCTGAGTTAAAAAAAAAAAACGAACTGCCAAACAAAAACACATTTTCACAGCTAATGATTGAGGGCGTTCTATAATTCCATCCGAGTTGGATTGAAATGTGTGCTGTCTAATGTGGCAAGACTGCACGTACACGTGGCACGTGGCAACCAGCACAAGATTCATACACCTGTTCTATTATTAAACCCCAGTCCCAAAGGTTCCCAGCTGAATACACAGCACACTGGACAGCCATGGACAAGATGGGAGCCATGTCTCATCTATATGCTAATTAGCCCCCCTTTTTTAAGGTATCGTAATTAAGGGCGTGGCATAAAACATGTGAACTAAAGTACTGTGCTTCACACATCGTGTCACCTGACAAGTATTTGGGTATCATTCTGTGATTTATCTTTATTGCTTTCATGCCTATAAAACATAGTGGACATGGGTCTAAAAGAAGGCAAACTTATTGGCTTTGGCAATGGCTGTCATCAGCATGAAATGAGTAGGGACAAATATTTTGTGGTAAATAGTCCAGATTGACATGTTTCAGTTCTGAAAATACGAGATTGAATGAAAAAATTTTAAGGTCTCTGGAAAGGGTTGTGGGCTTCGGAGTGTCTCATTTACTCCCGTTCTCACCTTCACATCACTTTCCTCTGTGGTTTCTCTCTCGATACTTAATGCCCTTTTTCTCCACACATCATTCTGAAATCCTCACTGCATCTTCCACACGCCATCTTTCTTCCGCACAGTATTCTCACTCTCAATCTACTTGTACGATCACTTACGTCTCCATTCAATACCCCTTCAAACAGACCACAACCCTCAACACTTTCTCCTGTAAGCACCGATTTTCTTTTCTTGCGTGCTCTTAATAGTTCGACAACTACATACCTCTTTCCCACACTTCCTCATTGACTCACAATTGTGAATGGCACATATGTAGCCATTGCGCTCTGCAGAGAGGCCAATGACTGGATGTGCACTATAGGCTTAACACTTTTTTGACCGCTGAAATATATTGTGAGAAACTTGCACTGCCTTCAGCCTGACCTCAAGAGCTTGCAATAGTGCCCTATCATGAATACCCACCTACAACCTGAACTCACCCAGACACCTACAGGTGATTCAGTTCACAATATGTTGCATGAAAAAAATCAGATAAACAATATCATGAGAAAGCCCATTTCTTTCGGTTATGCAAGATGAAGTAAAACATGATTTGAAAACGACTACATCGCTGACGTGGATTACCTTAAGTGTTTTTACAGTCCTTGATAGGGTTTGAAAGGGACCAATTTTCAAAGTCCGTTTCTGATTACTGCTGGCTCTAATACACCGAAGGACCCACCCCACTTAAAGTCCTGGCAGGCAGTGAACACTGATCATTATTTACGAAACGTGAAACACTCACAGCATATGAAGGTAAACTCGGGGCTTAATTTGAGCGCACTGGCACTTAATGAACACCAGGGCGTTTTATGAGCACCAGTTAAGGACACATTTATTTATTTATTATGGGGAGATTAAGTAATTTGCTCAGCATTACATGATGTTGAGCCGACGCAGAGACTCTAATCTGATACCCCAGTCCCGAAGTATCAAGCTCTGGCCAGTACGCCACATCCTCTCCCCACTTTCCTGGTTAGTTTTTGGTTCTGTTTTAGGCGGCACAAACAGGAGAAATGGGATGAAGCAAGTTGCGTCCCGACGAGAGTCCTGGCTCTTTTTTTTACAAATGAACCACTGTCTTAAAACTACATGAAGAGCTTTTCAGCTGATCTCAAGACTGGTGTAACAATGTGTGCTCCAATCGGCATCTACAGTCCCTGGCAACATTTTCATTACACCGGTGTTATCTTGCATGTGATTTCTGGCATTTCACGTTATGCTCGGTACGGATAATGCACAAAATTGCACCAGGTAGCATAATTTCAAGTCTGTTCATGTAAAACATCTTTCGCGGAAGTATGAAAATACTGTGACCAAACAGAACACAACAGCTGGTTGCGGCGCTTGTGTTTTTAGTGTTTTTTCCAGTTTTGGACACAGTGATACATTTCACTCTAAAATGTAGAGCTAAATGCTAGATTTGCATTTCATGTAATTTGTCCATATTTTTTTTGCTAAATGAAATTATGCAAATTTTGCACACCTGTACCCATGGCTTGGTTGTTGGTTTCAAACTCTTGGTCAATTAGCGCCGTGAAGGTGTGTGCTGCATACACTATCCCTGGGATGTACATTTTGGGCCTGATTTAGATCTCGTCGGATTTGTTATTCCATCACAAGGGTGACGTATGTCCCGTTCGCCAAAATATAAATCCCGTAGGATATAATGGGATTTGTATTTCTGCGGACGGGAATATACGTCACCATAGTGATGGAGCAACCTGTCCCACGAGATCGAAATCGAGCCCTTTCTATGGAAGATTACAATCAGGGGAGTTGAGTGAGTGGGTGTGTTCACATTCTAACTGCAGCCAGAAAGCCACATTCCAATGTGTTTCCGCCTCTTTCCTCATGGTTGCGAGGTCTGGAAGTCACAAACAAAATGTTTAGTTAGCAAGAGCGTCTCTGTCTATGTACATATTGATGGAAGAGCTTGGGTCTGGCAGCCTTGTGCTAAATACATGGTTTAGTGGAAACAGAGTGCATGTTTAAGTGCTGAATTCTTTCAAAACCTTAATTTGCTGCACCACCACCTGGGATCTTTGATCTGCCAGCTGAAACATTCACGTGCCATCCAAACCACCCTCTGCAGCTCCCAGTTCCAGATCTCGTTACTATGTGGTCCCCTCCACTGGAATTAAATGCCCCTGCTATCCAGACCTGCCCCTCACTCATTGAGATTACAACAATCTTCCTTATGTAATCAGAAATAAAATAACTTCCTTGCATCGGAACAAACTGTAATGTTGATTGTAAAGCTAAGAAATGCATCTTTTCCCAGTTTCTATTTGCTGTCTAAGTGACACATAACACTACCTTTTCACAATACTTCAGCCTCTTCTTGCATGGGCGGTACCAGGTGTTCTTCTTGGTACCCTGGGATCAGGGCCGGCTCTAGGCTCATGGTGGCCCTGTGCAGGGAGCGTAGGTGGGGGCCCCGGAAGAGGGGGTCCGGACGGGGCCGCCCCCAGTGCCGCGCAGCCCCCTGCACTGCAGGCAGCATTTACAAGCAGGTGCTCTTGCCTTGCTCTTTACACGGGGGCTGCGCGGCACTGGGGGCTGCCTTTATAATTTATTTGAGGACACTGACTGCAGTCACTGACAGTGAGTGTCCCAAATAAATTATAAAGGCCCATAGCTGCCAAGGTTTCAGATTGCTTATGTGTGACATTTTCAAGGTTTTAGGGTACCTATGAAGGGCATTCAGCTACTAAATGTATGACACTGAGTGACACTTTTTTTGCAAGCAAAATCAACAAATTTAGTACATGGAAACAGATAAACATAACAAATTACATTAATTTGAGCAAGGATAAGCTTTGCAAATAACTTGAAACTGCTGCAAAACACCTAATCACACTGTAAAACGATTGTATACCCACAATCTACTCTAGTGATTTCACACTTGTGATCATTGTTGATTCTTGCAGAGCCACAGAAATTGCATTTGCCAGTGTAAAATTGCTAGATCATGTTTGGCCACGGAGCACCTTATTGCACTTTGTTAAGCAATCCAACTCCTTTTCTGTTTGTAATCTGAACCTTATTGCATGCTCTGTTCCTAAACACAAACATCACTGATTCTAGCGCTTGCCCCGTAGTGTAACAGGCCATTTACCAACGGGAAAACCCTGCCTAGGGCTGTAGTGTCTAAGCTGCAATGTGAAACTCGCTGCTGACAGCTGCTCTGCTCAGAGCTGCTCACAGACAGTGCTATGCTCGAGTCCTCGTTCTAATTTTCCCTCCTACTTTTCACGTGGTCACATTCATTCCGTCGATTGCATTAAATGTACTGGTGGCAGGCGCGCAACACCCATTGGGCTCACCGGGCTTCAGCCCCCCCCCCCGTCGCCTCCTCTGCCCGGGCTAAGATTACACGCACTGAAATGGTGCAAGGCATCCGATCGGAGAATTATTTTTTTACTGCTTTCTGAGAGGCCCAGCAGCCCGAGTCAGCCAGCCTCTGAACTGCTTCAGTGAGTGACCTCCTGCCCCCACCTCTTGTTTTCCTTGTGGCGCTGCGAGGTGAAATCCTTGCCTGAAGGCAGGGATTTCACCTAAGCACTTGATCGCTTGTTAGCATGGGGTGTGAAGTGCACAGCAGGGGGAAAGGGCTGGCCAGTTAAGGTGATGCTTTTCCTTTGTAAAGGAATTTCTGCTGGCGTCATAGCCCATGTTGTGCTGTCTGTGCACTTGTATAGATGTGTATTCCATACAAATGCGCAGACAGCAACCCCTGGGCTATGACGCCAGCAGAAATTAATTTACAAAGGAAAAGCATCACCTGCACTGGCCATCCCTTTCACCCTGCTGTCTGTGTACTTAAATGGAATTCACATCCAAGGCGCTGCTCACCAGATAAATGGTGAACAGGGCCATGGATCTTTCTATTTTCGCATCCAAGGGCACCAGGGAAGAAGCGGAGGAGCCCCAGGCAAGGAGAATCCAGGAGCCATTTGACCCCCACCTATCTACTCTGAGACCTTCGAGGGGCTGGATGCCAGGACACAGTGCTGCTGATCAGCCAGACTCCACAGTATAGTATCAGAGGAGCAGGCAGCAGTTTTTTATTTATGTAAGTTCCAGTAACTTTAATGCATTTTTCAGCACAGCATTACCTACTGCCTGCATGTCTAGGTTACTTTGAATGTTGTTCTTGACTTACATACATAGAAACGTCAAAGAGGACAGTCCCCTCCAAATATGCAAATGTAGTGTAAGTTTTTAGTGTTCATTTTTTTTTTGTGGTGGTAGTGGGTAATTTTAGAGTTCAGGGTGGGTGTGGGTTTTAGGGTGCCAGTGAGTAATTTTATGGTTCAGGGTGGGTTACGGATTGGGGTGCCAGGGGCTCATTTTAGGGTTCTGAGCGGGTATGGGTTTTGGGGTTCCAGGGGGCAATTTTAGGGTTCAAGGTGAGTATGGGTTTTGGGGTGCCAGGGGACATTTTAGGGTTCAGCGTGGGTATGTGTTTTGGTGTGCCAGGGGTAATTTTAGGGTTCAGGGCAGGTGTGGGTTTTGGAATGTCAGGGGGCTATTTTAGGGTTCAGGGTGGGTATGGGTTATGGGGTGACAGGGAACATTTTAGGGTTCAGCGTGGGTATTTGTTTTGGTGTGCCAGGGGTAATTTTAGGGTTCAGGGCAGGTGTGGGTTTTGGGGTGTCAGGGGGCAATTTTAGGGTTTAGGGTGGGTATGGGTGATGGGGTGCCAGGGGGGAATTTATGGTTCAGCATGGGTATGGGTTTTGGGGTGCCAGGGGTAATTTTAAGGTTCAGGGTGGGTGTGGGTTTTGGGGTGCCATGGGATTAATTTTAGGGTTCAGCGTGGGTATGTGTTTTATAGTGCCAGGGGTAATTTTAGGGTTTAGGGCAGGTGTGGGTTTTGGAATGTCAGGGGGCTATTTTAGGGTTCAGGGTGGATATGGGTTATGGGGTGCCAGAGGGGAATGTATGGTTCAGCATAGGTATGGGTTTTGGGGTGCCTGGGGTAATTTTAAAGGTTCAGAGTGGGTATGGGTTTTGGGGGGCAAAAGGGTAATTTATGGTTCAGCATGGGTATGGTTTCTGGGGTGCCAGGGGTAATTTTAGGGTTCAGGGCTGGTATGGGTTTTAGGGTGTGAGGGGGTTAATTTTAGGGTTCAGCGTGGGTATGTGTTTTGGTGTGCCAGGGGTAATTTTAAGATTCAGGGTGAGTATGGCTTTTGGGGGGCAAGGGTGTAATTTTAGGGATCACTACGGGTATGGGTTTTGGGGTGCCAGGGGTAATTTTAGGGTTCAGGGTGGGTATGGGTTTTGGGGTGCCAGGAGTAATTTTAGGGTTCAGGGCGGGTATGGGTTTTGGGGCTCCAGGGGGTTGATTTTAGGGTTCAGGGTGGTAATAGATTTTGGGGTGCCAGGGGGTAATTTTAGGGTGTGGGGTGGGTATGGGTTTTGGGGTGCCGGGGGGATAATTTTAGGAATCAGGATGGGTATGGGTTTTGGGGTGCCAGGGGTAATTTTAGGGTTCAGGGCGGGTATGGGTTTTAGGGTATGAGGGGGTTAATTTTAGGGTTCAGCGTGGGTATGTGTTTTGATGTGCCAGGGGTAATTTTAGGATTACGGGTGAGTATGGGTTTTGGGGGGCAAGGGTGTAATTTTAGGGATCACTGTGGGTATGGGTTTTGGGGTGCCAGGGGTAATTTTAGGGTTCAGGGTGGGTATGGGTTTTGGGGTGCCAGGGGTAATTTTAGGGTTCAGGGCGGGTATGGGTTTTGGGGCTCCAGGGGGTGATTTTAGGGTTCAGGGTGGTAATGGGTTTAGGGGTCCCAAGGGGTAATTTTAGGGTGTGGGGTGGGTAAGGGTTTTTGGGTGCCTGGGGGGGGGGGTAATTTTAGGGATCAGGATGGGTATGGGTTTTGGGGTGCCAGGTGTAATTTTAGGGTTCAGGTATGGGTTTTAGGGTGTGAGGGGGTTAATTTTAGGGTTCAGCGTGGGTATGTGTTTTGGTGTGCTAGTGGTAATTTTAAGATTCAGGGTGAGTATGGGTTTGGGGGGCAAGGGTGTAATTTTAGGGATCACTGCGGGTATGGGTTTTGGGGTGCCAGGGGTAATTTTAGGGTTCAGGTGGGTATGGGTTTTGGGGTGCCAGGGGTAATTTTAGGGTTCAGGGTGGGTATGGGTTTTGGGGTGTCAGGGGGTAATTTCAGAGTTCAGGGTGGTAATGGGTTTTAGGGTGCCAGGAGTAATTTTGGGGTTCAGTGTGGGTATGGGTTTTGGGTTAATTTTAGGGTTCAGGGTAGGTATAGGCTTTGGGGTGCCAGGGGGGCAATTTTAGGGTTGGTATGAGTTGAAGGGTTGTAGGGTTTTAAGGAAATGTGGGTGGGTGTGTGTGTGTGTGTATATATATATATATATATATATATATATATATATATATATATATATATATATATATATACATACACACGTTACTAAAAAAAATAACCCATTTACAGGGATATATAAACCTATATACATATATATATATATGTAGCGTTTATACTGTAACATAGTTATATTTTAAAACAAAACTTTCACCACGCATATGCTTTTGTTGTAAAGGCATATGCGTGGTAAGAGTTTGCATTGTAATGGTATTGTGTTGTAACAGCACTTGAGTTGTTGAGTTATTACAACCGCGTTGCAAAGACATGCATTGTGATGGCATGTTGTCATACATTTGTGCGATGCTGAGCACTTATCCATGCATGTAGCAGGTTACACCTAGTGGGTGTGTGGTTGGAAGAGTGTTGTCTTTATTTAAGCCTCTGTGAAAAGCATCTCCATGTAGTTCATGATGAATACCAAGGTGCAGTTATTGAGCCATGGGAATCCGTGCTTAGTCGTGTGATTTGATGAGGAAGTGTGCAAGATAGGAGACCATTTCTATAATATATTTTATGCTGGCAGCTCTCATTAGCTCTGCAGGTCCCTTTATAATGCTGGTGGTTTATTTCTTGTGTTCTGGATCCTGGCTCCTGCTTATGATGGGGGGAAGCAGTAGATGGTTCAATCTGATCTTATGGATCCGCAAGAGTTAGCAGAACTAATATATGTCATAGTCTGGTAACTTCTTATCTAGTACTACAGACCTGCACATTACGTAATAATCTAAAATTAAATTTAGTTCCGGATTACCTTTCTAAAAATAATAGTTGCACGATTATAGACTCAAATTACTTGCCCAGTTTGTGATTAATTTTTCAACCCAAAATAGCTGCAGACACCTCTCAGTAACTTTAATTTCGGGTGCCAAGAAGTTTCCGCTAGCAGGTGCTCTTCGGTTTCAATGAGTTTCAGATTATTGATGAGGCCCAATACACACACATTTTTTAAGCACGTCCAAAGTATGTTGATTGGCTCTTCGAATGTGAGATTTTCCTGCAGGTAATGCAGTGTATCAAAAATGCATGTCAAGCAGAGCATAATATCCACATTTGGTAAACACCTTTTCAATTAACTCTGTAACCTGCTGGTACATCGGGTAGGTGTGTGTTATACTATCTGCTATCCTTTCATCCATCAATCCAACCATCCATCCTTTCTGATTTCAATTTACTCTGCCAACCTTACACCGATCCTTTTAGCCACCATCTCAGATATCTATTTACTCTACCATCCCTTCACCAACGCATCCATCCTCTCACATTTAGATTTACCAAACTTTCACACTTGTATCCATCCATTCTGATTTCCTTTTACGCTGCCATAATTTTACCCATTTAATTGGGATTTACGTAATTTACACAAAGGCCACTTTTTGTGGTTTTGCGTCGTTTAGTAACTCCAGAGTAATGAGAGGCAGAGTATTGAGCTGCCTCGAGTTACCTTGCGTTGGGAAGTTGTTCCATGGGTGGAGCTAGGGCATTCCCACACATATGTCTATGGATTGTTACACAATCCCACAGTTTCTTCGGCCAGTACACCTGGGAATGTTTCCAAATGGTGCGCCTCCCAGGCCCAGGCGTTACCAGGAGAATTATCTTTATTTATCCTTGTTGCTTCCTTTTTCCATGTGAGCTGCATTCAGGTATCCCTTCCTTCACAGAAAATTCTTGCTCATAACGCAGGCACCGTTGCACCATGATGTCTGCATTGGCACTATGCAGCACCAGTTGAGGGAGACAGCAGAAATGTGTCATATTTTTGTAAATATGGCACATTTCTACTCTCTGCCTTTGATGCAACACAGCACAACATGTTCCCTTGCCAAGTTGTGGTGCATGAAAGCTTAGTAAATCTGGGCTTAAATATTTGTGAGGCCTGTTCTTTCTGTAGGTAAGCGTACATTGAAAGCATAGAGGGCAGAAGTCTTTGCGTCAACCATTAGAAACTGTAATCTTATAATTATGTATCCAGGTGGTTTTGCATAATTGTTTGGGGCTGATTTGCATTGGACATTTTCATATTATAAGAAATTCCAGCCATTTCATTGAAGTTTTAGACATGTGGTAAGTGTGTGGTATCATAATGGTACAGAAAATCAGGCTACTTATAGCTTGCTTCTTTAAAGAGTTTTAGGATAATTTAGAGAGGTACTGGGTGTTTAACTTGTATTTCTTGGCTTTTTAATGTTGGTTTATTGTACAAAATTACAGTATTCTTTCCCCCGTAGTTTTGTAATAATTAAGTAAGTGACCTGAGGGCCTTTTTTATATTTCACTAGAGATCGCTATCCGCATACAGCAGGATGCTGAACACCAGAGGCTTTGGACCACAAAATGTTAAGCGGCGAAAGATAGAGGATTTTTTCACTCGTCGGCCAGCCGCTCAAGACCCTTTGACAGCATGTTCTAATTCAGGTGAAGAACCTGCCCTGCCAGCTTCCGGCTACACTCCTGAAGAACATTCAGCATTTCTTCATTCTGAGCCTCCTGCATATACAACCACTGGTATGCCAGCTACTAGTAGTCCATGTTTGGAAAAGTCAAAGAGTTCATCCATCTTAGATATAGGAGTATATATAGATGTTTCAAGACTCAGCACAGTTTCATCATCAATCCCAGATGATTTACGCTACCAACTTTTGCACTCTTCCTGGACGCCAGAGACATCATACAAGTTTCCAGTTGTTCAAGAGGGAAATCAAGCACGTCGCTTTCAACATGAATGGTTGAAAACCTATTGCCCATGGCTTGCCTACAGTGCTAAACTTGAGGGGGCCTTATGCAAGATGTGTGTACTCTTTGCCCGTAAAGAAGTTGGAAGAGGTTCTCATCAAGCTGTGGGGAAATTAGTGCTTCGGCCCATAACAAAATGGAAACATGCTCAAAGTGATTTTCGTTTCCATGCTTCTTCCTTGTATCACAAAGAGAGTATGACAGTGGCAGCTGACTTCTCATCTGTTTTTGAAGGAAAGTCTGTTGCTGTTACAACTATGATCGAGAGCAACTGGAAGAAAACTATTTTGGAAAACAGAAAACGACTTGTGCCAATAGTGGAATCAGTACTCCATTGTGCAAAACAAGGTATAGCTCTTCGAGGACACAGAGACAGTGGACAACCTATTACTTCAAAGGAACCCGAAGAGAATGATGGCAATTTCCGTGCTGCTCTGCGCCTACGACTTCAAGCTGGTGATGAAGTTCTGGCATGGCATCTGGCAACGTGTCCCTCTAATGCAACTTATACAAGTTGGAAGATTCAGAATGAGATCATCTCTGCTTGCAACATTCTAATGAGAAATAGAGTGGTGGAGCGCGCAAACAATGCAAGATTTTTTGCCATTTTAGCAGATGGAACAACTGACAGTTCCACTATCGAGCAACTTGTTCTAGTAATTCGTTTTATAGAAGGTACATCTGTGTATGAAGAATTCCTTGGCTTCGAAGAGCTTCAGGATGGAACAGGGGTTGAAATTGGAAAGAAAATTCTCACTTCCTTAGAAACATATGGCCTGAATTTAGATCGTATACGTGGGCAAGCATACGATGGTTGTGCTGCAATGAAAAGTTCTGTTAAAGGTGCACAGGCGCTAGTTTTAGAGCGTGTGCCAAAGGCCTTTTATGTACATTGTGGAAGTCATTCACTGAATCTTGTGATTGGACATTCATGTGAAATACGTCAAATCCGTAATTGTCTTTCAACACTTAAAGAAGTGTCTAATTTTGTAAGAGGCTCTGCGAAAAGGATGGCTGTCCTAAAGGCGAAATTTGCTACTTTGCCAGATACAAAAATGAAACTGTTAAGTGGTTTATGTGAGACACGGTGGGTTGAAAGGAATGCATCGGTTGTTCGTTTTGTTGATATGTACCCAGCTGTGGTTGACTCTTTGCTTGAGATCTCGGATTGGCAAGATCACAATGCCTCTTCCAAGGCTGAGCAATTTCTCGCAGCTGTTCAGTCCCATAACTTCATTGTTGCATTACACATCCTGGCACGATTTTCTGGGCTACTGCTTCCTGTTTCAGCTGCACTCCAAAATCCTAATACAGATCTGTTGGAGTGCATAGAACAGATTGAAACAGTCAAGCAGGTGATTCAAGAAAGCAGAGACAAAGCTGAAGAAGCATTTAATGAGATTTTCGTTAAAGCCCAAACCACAGCAGGGGAACCTCTGACAATGCCACGCCTTACTGGCAGGCAGACACAACGGGACAATTACAAGACTAGTGATCCTGAAGCTTACTTTAGGATTTCAATATTTTTACCTTTTATAGACAATTTATTGTATGAATTGTCAGAAAGATTCAGCCAGCATGTGAAAAAGGCCTGTACAATGCAGTATCTGGTACCAAGATTTGTCACCCAAGAGTCTTTTAAAAATTTGAAGGATGCTCTTGACATATATGAGGACGATTTACCTGGTACACGCGAGGATCTTAAAAATGAATATGACATGTGGGTAATGACATGGCTGAAGGTACCTATTGAGGAAAGGCCATGGAATATAATGGATACCTTAACTCATGCTCACATTGACTTCTATCCCAACATATACTGCCTGCTAAAATTATTTGCCACTTTGCCAGTGACAACCGCATCCCCAGAAAGGTGCTTCAGTTGTCTTCGCAGACTGAAAACCTATCTTCGGTCAACAATGGGGCAAGAACGACTCTCTGGACTTGCAATGATAAACATTTCACGTGCACATTGTCCTCCTATAGAAGCAATTGTTAATGAACTGGCGAAAAAGGGTCGTCGCCTTGAAATGGCATTGTGAAAATTGGTTATAATGTGTTCCTAAAGTGCTTTGTAGTAAAATATATTAAATTGGCCTTTTAATTCAGTACATTCTGTTCCTTTTTCATAAGACAATAGCATATAAATGCATCAAATTAACAAAAATGTGTGCTTTAATTGTTGTCCAGTTTCAAATGCAGAATTCACCACATTTTTTTCTCGGCTTGACCTGAGCATTAACCGATCCTGATTATCTGCCATTTTAGCTCCGCCCCATTGATTAACATTAGCCACGCCCCTTCATCTGCCATGTTAGCCCCCCCCGAAATTAAGACCTAGTTGCGCCCCTGACTGGTGGCAGGATTGAGAAAAGATGAGCCATAAAACAATTTCAGTCAGCTATCTTATGAGGGGGAAGTAAACCAACTGACGAGGACCCTGCTGCAGTTAAATGGCTTCCTAAATGTTCTCTGCACGGTTTCAATGTAGTCGGGTTTCTTCATGGCACGTAGTAAACGGTTGCTCAATCCATATGCAGCTGAAAAATACAGCAACCTGAGAACTCGGCTACAAATGTTGGGTGCATAACAACCAGCAGTGCCTTCCTTCGCCCTAACAATTCAAGATGAATATTATATTCAGGGCATTACGGCCAGAGGTAAAGTTAGGGACCCTGGATCGCGTCTGAAAATCCTGTGATGTTGGGCTAATCACATAATCTCCCATGTGCCTTAACAAATAATCGTGACTTTGTAAAAGACGCGTGCTCCGCTATTTACACTGCAAAAAAAAATATACATTTGGTATTGTGTCTAAGAGGTGTTCTCTGTGCATTATTAATGTACATTGAACATGTAAATCCCACCTCAGAAGAGAACCTTAGGCCTGAATTGGAATAAGAATTTGCTTGGCCCCCATATCTACTGCGGTTATTCAGTGGGTCTGCTATTTATACCTTTTTCGTGGGCCAGGACAGCTAATGAAAGTAAATGCTAAAGTATATTTCATTCACTCACGTAGCCCAATTGAGATGCGAGTCGTCCAGGTCACTGACTCCTTCCTCTGTGTCCCTCGGCCGTGGCAAGAATTGAATTTGCCAGGGTGCAGCAGCTGACTGCACACTTCACCCGGGCCAGGCTGGCTAGGGGCCGGTGCGAGCTGCAACAGGAAGCTACGAGAGCCACTAACGGTTCGCGGGCGGTAAACTGAACTCCCCGCTCAATAACAAGACAGGATGTGACGACGGTCACGTCCACCGTGGTGCTGGCACGTTACGTACTTACTAGCACATAACCTGACGGGGCCCGATAGGCTACCGCCTGCAAAATAGTACCGCCTGGGGCGGACCGCCCCCCTCGACCCCCCCTAGCTACGTGTGTCCAGCACTGGAGTGTGAAAAGTGCTGGCTGGGTGGGGCCGGCAAGTGAAACTGAGTCAGTAAGGCTCACGCATTGCCCGGAGGCCGCCAAATCCTGCCAGGGGGCCGCCAGTGATCCTTCCGATCCGATCCTCGTCGTGGCGGCCCCTGGGATTTGGCGGCCCTGTGCAGGTGCACAGTTTGCACATGCCTTGGGCCGGCCCTGCTGGGATTTATAGTCTATCTTGAATTTGTGATTGATCGACTACAATTCCCAGAACGCAAAGGAGCATACCTGGACTGAAGGAACTTACGCATGGAACTGGACACTTGAGAGCACAGTGGACTTCCCATTGGAATCTGTTTTTTAGATGAGCAATCTCCCTCGTTTGTAGTTCTCAGATGTGGGAATAGGTCTTCTACAGGGGTACATCATCGGATGTGCTGGCCACCTGTTTCCTTTGGGTTTCCTTAGAGGTCATAATTGTAACATCTGCTGCTCCCCTTAGCGTGCATAGGATTCCTGGTTCATCAGGCACTGTGTCTGCAGGTGCCGGCAGAGAGCAAACAAATTCACTTTAAAAACCTGAGGAATGCCCTAATCAATGTGCCAGATGAACCGATCCAGGAATGATACACACGCATAAAACCCCACAAGCATGCATAAACCTCTTTTTCATTTGAATAAAACCCCAGAAGCATGCATAAACCTCTCATTCATTTGCATAAAACCCCAGAAGCATGCATAAACCTCTTATTTATTTGCATAAAACCCCAGAAGCATGCATAAACCTCTTATTCATTTGCATAAAACCCCAGAAGCATGCATACACCTCTTATTCATTTGCATAAACCCCAGCAGCATGCATAAACCTTTTATTCATATGCATAAAACCCCAGAAGCATGCATAAACCTCTTATTCATTTTGTAGATTAAAATAAGTAGAGCTGGAGACCCAAGCTGCCCTCTCTTCTACCAAAATTAGGAAACAAGTCCGACCTGTATGGGGGGATTAATTATATGGATATTGTTTCACTAATATGGTAGGGGTAGTGGAAGTAGCATTTCATGCCTTCGACCTTAATGACATCACAGGTAGTGACAGCGTATGACCTTTGACCTTCAATGTTCCCAGGAGGTTATGTCTTATTATCTGAACCCTGACCTAAGGGAGATCGCTGAAGATCAATAGTAAAAGCATAATTAATTATTAGAACACAACACGTGCACACGTCTATTTTAGGTACCACCTATACCACGGTGCTGGCATGATCTTTGAAAGTTCTGGGGAACTGATACTCAAAGTACAGCCTGGGGCTGCCCCCTGGTCACTAGGAGCACTGGGCTGCTGTTTACTCTACTGGACACTAACAATAGAAAATATGTTCAAGAAATATGCAAGCATTTATTTAAAGGTTAATTGGTGTTAAAGAAAGTATTTAACTCCGGGAGTCATGTACTGATTTACTTTAGAAACACCGTTTTTTTTAACACATAGCAAAAGCGTAAACATTTATCTCTTCAAAATTCAAAAAGTGTATTCAATTAACATGCAAAATCTTTTCACCTTAGTCCAACTGATTCTATCTTTGCCTTCACAAGCATTAATTCAAAAGTGAAAGGTTTCAAACATGAATTTGTAAAACATTATTTATTTCCCCTACCCTGATAACAATGCCAATAGTGTACAAAAGAGGCTTGCCAGTTGGTATGGTCACTCTTTGAGTGGCCCGGGTTCTGATTATACATGAACAACATTATAGTTTATTAAATTAACCAAAGGAGACGGTTTTCTAAACGCGCACATCCTGAAGCCACGTATTTCAAGGTCTTATGTATAATAATGAAGAACAAGCATTAAAAATGGTATACAACGTTTACCACACATTTTTTACCACGCACTACACTTACAACGCAGGCATTACCACGCATACCATTACAACGCATTGCGCTGGGGGGCGCTCTAGGATAGGGAATAAGTTTAATTTTTTATCCAACACCTTCCCTAGTGTCCACGGGGACTGGAGTTGGAATATAAAATTATACTTACCACTATCCAGCACCTCAAAGGGCTATGCGTTGTAACGGTATGCGTTGTAAATACCGCGTTGTAATGGTATGCGTGGTAATAGTATGCGTGGTAACGTTATACATCCATTAAAAATGCAATAGGTCTTGCGTTTTATTATGGTAAAGTCATTCGCTTTGCTATACAATACCATTAGCAAACCAAACGGCTTTAACTTAACCAAAGGCAAGACTGGTTGCATTTTCAACACTTGTTCTTTGAAGGAAGCAAATGTTTGCAGCAGTTGCCCCCTTTTATTGGGTGTCAAAATATGCCCTACAGTGAAACATTTCTTGTTTCTTTCATCTCTACGCCTATCCATGCAGCTTCAGTTCCTCTGTCTCGGGGCTTTAAATATTTCAGAAGCATTTCCTATGTGGAGAAGTATTAAACAGCTGAGTGCCCTATCTCTACGGTTTGCTTCTCACTGTCTATTTTGGGGGTGACTATCCCAGCTATGGGTAGGTAAGTAGAGTTTGACATACGTAGAGAGTACTTAGTGTACCTTCCACATGTAGGCTTCTCCTGATATATGACTGCATGTTGGTAAGCGTGCTTTCAATGTGGGCTCAAACAGAATCGAGCAGGCAAGCACTTGAAATGGTTCCTGGCACAGCAAATTCAACTGGAAAGAAGAAAACACCATTGTATCTTAAACAAAATAATGACAGCACTTAGCAATAAGCAGAAATCAAGTAAAGGAGTTTTTTAAAAGGTGTATTCATTGTACCTGGAAATAATTAATTGTATAGCAAACAACTATACACAAGGCTACGGGCTTAGTGCCATCCTCGCTGCCTTCAAGCTAAGGCCCAAGGCCCACTGAATCACAGCAGAGTAGTGGTGCACATAAAAGGTGGTTAGACACAATTTAAGTGCTTGGGAGCCTCTGGTGAGCTAAACATGGTATATTGTAGAGTCCCTCAGCAGTTGCAAAAGGGTGGCAAGTACGCCTCAGAATCAACTTTGAAAGAGCTGACAGGAAGCAATTTTAGAGGTCAAGGATGGTGGTATGTGCAGAGCAGCAACCGTTATGAACAATTACGGTGGGGGCAGGAGCATTTCTCTGTTCATATTTAGAAATTATTACTTTTTATCTGTGATTGTTAATGCAGTGATATAATCTGATGTATTAAGGTGAAAGTGACTAATACAAGAGACAATTTAAAAAACGTTTACAGTCAGCTGTAATCAATATAACTTGGATGGTTTCAGAGGCAAGTTAATCTTCACATACAGCACCACACGTGATTTAAATATAGAGACATTGAAAAGGAGCTTAATTCTCAGGTATGCATTTCTGAGCAAGTATGCGTTTTTTCATTGATTTTGAGCTGGTCACCTTGATACTCCAAACCTTCCAAAAATGTCCTATGAAGAGCTAGCATGTTCTATAGAAAATTGAGCACAAATAGTGGGACACATTGAAGATGAGGCAAATACAAATACTGATTGACAACTAAGTAACAGAATCAACAGAAGCAGGAACACTCTACAAGAACTTGAAATAGTCTGAATACTTGTTGCAAAAGAGATACATTAGTGTACATGCACAACTTTATTCATATATCTTTAGATAGAACACATTCCTTGTGGTTTAAAGATAGGAATTAAATAAATCCATTAGAAAGGTCTTAGAGAAATGGTATTCCACTTTAAATAAATATCGTTTTGATTTACTACTGTTAACAATTGAGGAACTCAAACGTTTTTAAGACATTTGGTACAGCAATTAAACACAGTAAGCCAGACAATGATAAATCAAATATATATACACCAGAGAAATGACCACAAAATATAAAAATTCAAACAAGACATGTTCAACTGTTTTAAAGCTGAAATTATATAGTTGGGCTGAGTTTTATGTGCAATGAATAAACATGTATAAACAAACAACCCTATCAGATTCAAGCAGTGCTGAAGGCACCCCATTCAATTCAACAACGAAATGGAATTGAGTAACATAGGAAATTCAACAAATGATAAACGACAAGTACTTCTAAATTACAAATGGTTTTTTTAGGTGCATGCCAAACCGGGGAGGTGGAGGGGGGGCTACATTGGACAAAATAAAAGGAATTTTAGGAAGTGAAGAAAAATCTTAGCTGTGACCTCATGTCATAGATGTGAAGATAAAATGGAGGCCATAAGACATATCTTGCTACTACACCAAGTTTGAGGGACTTATCAAGAAAGAGAAGGATTGGCATGTTGCTGAAAGATGAAATCCCAGTTACAAGAAATGCCATGGAATGCCTACTTGCTGTCCATTACCCATGGGTTTCCAGTGCCGCAGCAACATATGGTACTGAGGCATGGAGGTGACTAATCACATTTTTCATTGGTGTCAATAGATGCATAATCTTCACAAATTGACATTTGTTGGTGACCCTTTTCAAGATGAACAATCATCCACTGACCAGAAGAATACAATTTATACCATTTGATCTCCCAGGTATTTTATTATGCTAAAAGTGTAATTCCTTCTTGCTTAGTACAATCCAATAACCTGTAGCCTAGTGCAACAGTTTAAATTACTCATTAGATGATAAATGAATCTTCTGGACACATTTCATATCAATAGAAATGAAGCTCTTCTCTCACATCTTAAAAACAGCTTTGAGCCCATTGACATTCCAGCTTGTTATCCTATACCACACGTTCATTGCCACTAGTCATCATAAATCAAAAGAGCACCAATACTAATAAAATGCCCTGTGACTATGTCATTCTGAATTTTACATAATTTTGTTTTCTTGCAAACTCCTGTCCCTCCGAACACCTGTGAAGAACACCCACTCCTTCCATCCAACACCTACCCTGAAAGGGCAGATGCATGCCTACAGCCCTCTACCAATATTGACCTCTGCAAACAAAGCAGAGTCATCCATTTTTCCAAAACAAATACCTTGTTAGGCTGTAGATCACTGGTCTGACAGCTGAAGGACATTATTGCAGCTTGTAATGCTAAAAAAAAGAGAGTTAGAAAGAAAAGGGAAAGAGAAGAAGGCGCTAATGTCAAATTAATTAGTTCCTAAAAATATCATTAGCAAAATCTGATTTTCTGATTATTTGCTTTTAAAGTCTTGAACATTTTTGCAAGCTAGTCATTATCGAATAAGTCACTCCCTGACCCCTGCTCAATCAAGGTCTTGGCTGCTCCACCGATGTGCCCGTACATGTCCAAGATTTATATATGATTTGGAGATGCTCTGGCTCCTGAAGATCTGTCTGTGCTCCTAATTTTAGAACTTTGGGAACCATTAGTAAAAGGACAAGTAATCTGTTCCTTGTTCATTTTCCTAATGGTTCTGAAGCCATAGATCCAGGGACTCTTGATCCACTTTCTTCTTGATCGGGTGCTGAGCCTGGTTATTTTGTTCCTAGTCCTCCTTTCCACCAATGTTAATTCCACTTTTACCAACTGGCTGACTAATACCCTTGACTCGGTAGCACCCAAGAAAAAAATGAAAAAGAAGAGCAAAGTTTTTAAATCAGCATGGTACTCTCAAGAGCTAAGAGACTTAAGAAAAATCTGCAAAAACTTGGAACGTAGGTGGAGAAAAGACTGGGCCCCCCTCAATAAGGAGAAATATAAAGCAGCCATGAGGATTTATAAATCAGCCCGGAAAACAGCCCAAGCTTCCTTTTTCAAAGAGAAAATCAGAATGTCCTCCAACTCGTCTCGAGAGACATACAAAATAGTAAAAGATCTGCTCAAAATACCGAACCCCCAGCTGGTGCAGGACACGTCGGACACCAGATGCAACCAATTAGCGGCCTTCTTTGAGAGCAAAATAAAAAACATCCTACAATCCCTACCGCTAAAGTCACATATCTCTGCCCCTGCGGATTTTACTGCCGCAAACACAGGCCCCACTTTGGATTCCTTTACCCAGATATCCAAAGAAGACTTTCAAACTGCTCTGTCCGCCATGAAGAGTGGATCTCCTAATGATCCGGCTCCCATGTATATTCTTCAGCATGTAGGACCTACCATCTCCTCTTTGGCTACAGACCTTATTAATGCTTCGTTTGATCAAGGGGTGGTTCCACCTGGCTGGAAACAAGCAGTAGTAAAGGCACTACTAAAGAAGCCAGAACTTGACCCCCATGACGTCACAAACCACCGACCAATTTCTCTTTTGCCAGGGCTCAGCAAGATCGCAGAGAAAACTGCAAATCAACAACTCTCGGCTTTTTTTGAAACCAACAGACTGCTCCGCACCTCTCAAACCGGGTTCCGCCCTGGCCAGGGAACTGAGACAGCTGTTTTAACAGTGGTCGAGGAAGCAAGGTGCATCTTGGATTCGGGAGGATCGGCTTTGCTGATCCTCCTGGATTTAAGCGCAGCGTTCGATACCGTGGACCATAAGATCTTAGTCCAGCACCTTTTCAACTTAGGGGTAAGAGGCACCGCACTGCGATGGCTTACATCCTTTTTGAAGAACAGAACCTTCCAGGTTTGGGAAGGGAACGCGCGCTCCAAGCCTTTCCCCCTCCAGTGTGGGGTGCCGCAGGGCTCTTCATTGAGCCCTACTTTATTTAACATTTATATGGCCCCCCTGGAGGATGTTGTCACTCCCTTTGGGATTAAGGTTGTTACATACGCTGACGACACCCAATTGATTGTCTCACTCTCCCTGGAAAAAGACAATTCTAAAAACCTGCATAACTGCCTCACAGAAATCCCTACATGGATGTGCGGCTCTCGACCTAAATTAAATGGCACAAAAACAGAACTCATGCTTCTGGGCCAGCGAATGACCTCCCTCCACCAAAGAAAGAACTCAAAAACCTAGGGGTATGGCTGGAGCAAGACCTCTCCTTTAAGACACAGGCCAAAAAGAGTGCTGGCACCTGTGTGGGCTTACTCCGCTCAGCCCGTAAGATTCTCCCCCTACTTCCGACACAATCCAGAAAGTTGCTCATTCAGGGTCTTATCTTATCTAGATTAGATTACAGTAACGCCCTCTTTACGGCCGCTCCCGAATCCACCATCAATATCCTTCAGCGCATCCAGAAATCAGCGGCTAGGCTGCTGACAGGCACCTCCCGGAGAACATTGGCTAAACCAGCACTCAAAGCTCTTCATTGGTTGCCTGTCCGGGAAAGGATCAAATTTAAGGCTCTGTGTATCACCCATAGATCCCTTTAGGGCAAAGGGCCCCGTATCCTTGGGAAAATGCTCTATCCCTATGAAACCACCACGACCCTGCGCTCCTCCCAGGGTAGCCTGGCCACTGTTCACAGAGTTAGGAAGGCCTGAACTGGAGGACGACGTTTTTCGGTCACTGCAACAACCTTGTGGAACTCCCTGCCGACTAGTCTTCGATCCGAACCGACCTACTTGAAGTTTTCTAAACTTCTGAAGACACACCTGTTCCCACAAGATCCACAAATATCAACTGTCACCCCCGAGTTTCCCTCAGATCTCCTCTGCACCCCAGCGCTGGGACGCTCCCGGGCAGCCATGCGCTTTATAAATCTTTTTTCATTTCATTAATTTCATTTCACTTGGTCTCCAGATGCTGGTTGGCCTTCTTATCTCATATCCTCCTCACCCCGGTCCTGCTACGTGTAATGATTGTTCTGCCCACTTGGTAATCTAAGCCCTGATCCCCAAGATCCTGATCTTCATTTCCTTCTTAGCTCTGTTTTCATCCTCCTGGTCATTTTCATTATTACTATTATTATATATTTATATAGCTCACTACTACCCGAGGGCGTCTAGGCGCTTGCAGAATGGGCAAAAAGAAGCACACTAAAAACTGAGTCCTCTTTCTTTGATCTTCTGGGTGCCCTTGGTACTGCTTCCTTGGTCAATATAATCTCTGTCCTGCTTATCCTAGTGTCCTGGACATTCTGGCCATTTCCCTTCAGGCCCTGATCTTAGTTCTCTTCAATTTGGTTCTGATCCTCCCAGCATTTCCTAGTTCTGATGTTCCTTGACCTCCACTTCATGCTAGTCTAAGAACTCCTGGCGCAGTACTTCCTGGTCCTGGTTTGACTGGTCGTCATTCCCTTGTTCTCCTGCCCTCAGTCCTTTGGACCCTGGATCTCGGATCTCCTGTTTCATAGACTCTTGGTCCTGGATTTTTTCACCCTCCTCAACCTAATTCTCGTCTATCGGACCTTCTGGTCCAACTCGCTTGGTGTATCTAGTTCCCTTGTTTGCTTGTCCCTAACCCTTCTAATTCTGGTCACCTTGGTCCATGTAGTGCTGGACTAAGGGTCTGATAATGATGCCGGTCAGATTCTTGTCCGGCTGGCACTGTGTAGGAGGCAGAACTCCCCAACTAGAAGTCGGCGGTCCCACTGCAAGTATTACGATGTGACAGTCTTCAGGGCAGTCACAATGTCTATATTTTGCATTACAGCACGTGCTGGGGGCCTTCAGGGTAGTCAATATGTGGATATTTTGCATTGCAGCATGTGCTGCGGGCAGCAGAACATGCTGCAATATGAAATGTACACATCTAAAACATCCCTCCACTATGTGGCAGGCATCATCCGATGTGTTGAGGCCCCATAGCTAAGGCCATGAGGAAGGGGGCTCTACTAGGAGCCCCCAAAGTTACTTTCCACCAACCTTTTCATGGCAGGTGAACCACCATGAAAGGGCAGGCGGAAACAAACATTTCAATTTCTAAGGCAGTGCCTGAGCGGGCACTGTCCTCTTTGCAGGAAATAGGAGTCTGACCGCCACCCTGACTCGATCCTTGATTCTGCTGGATGTGGCGGTCTTTCCCCCGTCAGGCGAGTTCTGTTCGCCCGCATCCGAATGCAGCGGTAGAACCAATGGGCTGGATGGCGGTAGGACTGCCACTGATGGCCTGACGGTGGCAGTCCCACCACCATTGTAATCAGGAGCTTAGTTCTGGCGCTTCTTTGTCTGGCCCTCATCTATTGTGTCTTCTGCTGGTAAATCCACTGGCCGTGGTTTCCCTAGCCCTCCTAATCCCCGGTCCTCCTGCCCTAGTCTACTTGTACTAGCACCTCTTTCCTGGTCCTTCTAGTAATGGTAATTCAAATCTACGGTCTTCAGGTTTGGCTAGCCCTCATCCTTTTGTTATATTCCAGAGGTAGGACCATGTTGTGAAGCAGCTTATTTCTTGCATTGTCATAGAAAATAACATTTCTGCTGTGAACTTTTCCACAAATTTGCAAGCACGACAATGTTGGATTAGTTTCTCTGAAACTACTTTGTTTACATATCCAGCTTCACACAACATTATCACAATGCCTTGAACATCATGTACTAGGCCTCTCTATGCACTGGCTACAAAAGACGTCCTATCTTCAGCCACAAAGTGGCAATGCTATCTACATATCCATAAAATCACTAATCTAACGTACACATCGTGAGGCAGCCTTTTATTATAAATAATAGGCATCCCAATAGATTAGTAGAGGAGGTACGTCCGCTGACACAAGGGGTCTTTGCATGCTGAGAATCCACCACGCAATGGTCTGACATTCCGTGAGGGGTGTCCAACTTGAGACCAAGGCGTGGTCCTTCACTCTATCCCACCAGGTAATCGGGTTGGATCATCCCTTGGGGGGATTCTTGTCTCTACATCTACACACCCTCTAGGTACACTTAGAGTAGTGTTCGCATAGTAGGAGTACTCTAGATTACTGCCTTGTTTATATGCTTGCATATATGCAACTGCTAGGACCATGCTAGAACTATATTTACTCTTTAGGTTGTTGGTGCCTGTATTCATGTTTATCTGCTTCTGTCTACTAATTATTGCAGCACGCGTATTTTGTGCAAGAATAGCATTGGTTCCATAAATATTATTGAAAACGTCCCTCTGTGTATTCTCTGTATATTTATCTGAGAATAAGTAAGCATAAGTGACTGACCGTAAGGTTCCGTACTGTTTACTGGATTCCTGAGGAATCATGGTTGCCATGTTCATTGGTTGCCAGAAACTGATCGCTCCCTGGTAGGTTAGGGGGGTTTACGATGCCACTGTGAGATAGCTGGTATATAGGTCAGCATATCTTACAGGAGTGTCTGGAATCAGTCTTGACACCAAGCCCTTAGTTTATGTTGTCCAAACAATGCGCAGGTCCTACAGATTGGTAGGAACTACACAACATGGTGCCGCCAATGTTGGTTAGGCACCTATTTAATGGACAATTCAGAGGAGTTTAGTTATGCTTTCTCAGAGACCCCTACTCACATTTTTACCAGAGATGTCCATAGTGGGAGGGGAAAGAATCCACCTCAGCTGAGTAGGTTTACCCTATGTATTTGCTGTAGGTTAATCAAGCTTGAAGGATTAAAGGTTCCCACATTTTGCACGCCATATCTCTATAAAAATGTTAATACAATAATACTACTGTGACAATGACAGAACAATATGGTGACATTGGTGAACAGTTAATAGGACTAAATATTTCTGAAAATTGCAGACAGGCAGTTACTATGAAACTATTAGAACATGGCCTCCCGGCGATGGGTGATGCTACCTTCATGGTAGAGGCATACGAAGCATTCAGAACAGAGGTATTCTATTCTTGGGTTAAATTACCGCCTGCAGATGCAAATACACAGTTATTTCATGAATACACTGAAAATGAACCACCTGAAGAGCATTTTCCTTACATGGAATAAGAAGTCCCATTAAATTACCAAAAGCACATTATTTGGTTTAAAGGCACTCTACCCCACGCAAAAGAACATGTGAGACTCGGTCCACTCAGTAGAGAAGAACCGATGTGGCCGGTCTTAGCATCATACAGGCAGCAACCAGACATTGCTGCCTTAACACCAGCAGGGATGTGAAAACTTTATAGAGATTTAGCAAACATTTACAGGAATCGAACACAATATGTAATGACAACATTAACAGTCCAACCCGTGTTCAGGTTACACACCACACATGGCTACCTCAGGTATTTGCCTGCAAACACTAAAAGCAATTATGAGAAAGGTTCCCACCAGTCAGAAAAAAATCCTGTTCTGGTTAGCATAAAAAACAGCACAGCTTGAAGCAGTATTTCCACATACGGTCTCAAATGAAGAAGACAGCATCCTGACAATTTGCTTGCTGATGGGGATGGCGCCCCAGTTAGAAGATTGCGCCACTAAATTTACAGTCTTCGCTGTCATATATACCAGAACACAGGGTACCCCTTCGTTAGCAGTCATACCAGATGTGCCTGTCTTAGACCTGGGAATTAAACTGAAGGGCAATTTTGCCAAGGTATCTACCATTATGTTGAGTAACATAAACGGGAAGGAAGCAGCAGTGGCTATACACCAATGCCTAAGGGAATTCACTCCCACACAGCAGAAGGGAGAATAGCCTGAGACTATCGAAGAAACATATACCTCTTTAGGCAGATATATTCTGCGAGACAAACCTAGGAAACCAATAGTTAAGAATATCTCTCAAAGACATAACTCTAAACAAACATGCGGTTCTTCAAAGAAGAAATGGATTAATAAACAAAAACAATCAAAACACGCTCACGGGGCAGGTCTCCTCAACAGGAACATACCAACCGGAGATAAAATGTATGCAACTGTGACAATATTAGAAAACCTGATAGGTTTCAAGATACTGATACATGTTCCTCTCGTTCCTTTCGGATCATTCTGAAAAACGGTTGTTCGAGAGACGGACGTCAGAGCACAGATCCGAAGAGCGAGTCAATCCAAAAATAGAGAAACATCGCACTTTGGATTACATCAATAAACAGGAAGAAAAAAAAAGACTTCAAAACCTCAATTTAAAAAAAAAGAAAGTAGCAGGAATTAAAATTAGAAATGCCTAGGACACTGAGGACTCTGCTTCTGAACAGGGAAAGGCAGTGATGATGCAGGACAGCGTGGCAGAAGTCACCATAGCTCGCCAGAACCTAATGGACTTTCTGTGGGTAGTAGTGCTGAGTGAGCATATCTTAGTGGAAACACCTGATACAAGGGTAAGTGTTCCACATCGTTTATACAAAGTAACGCACCAAGGACAAGGAGGGGTCTTTTTTGCGAGAACCTGATCTATGGTTATGACATTCTTTTGCCCGAAAAGGATTGGCCACCTAAGTTTGTAATGTAACCTGATAATTCATATCATCTAATCTTAGATTATAGACTTTTAAATACATCCACAGGCACATTTGCAGTACAGAATGCACACTGTGCCACACTAATGAATAACATTGTGCGGAAGAAATACAAAACGCTAGACATCTCAAATGGATTTTTCTGCCAAAATATAGCTCCTGGAAGCAGATATTTGACAGCATTCTCAGCGCTAGGCTCTCAATGCGAATGTGTCAATTAACCAAGGAGTATAAGAACAGCCCTGGGTTGTTTCCAATACGGGCATCATTTACTACAAATTTTGATAAGGAAGCATTGTCCTATGCAGATGAAATCTATCTGACAGACAATGAATTAATGAAACACTTGGCGAGAGTGAACCACATAATCCTTGGGTTTGCTCACCTGGGTTATTACAAATTCAATTCCATAAAATCGAAAATTGCCCACCTCAGTGTCCTATTTTTAGGGTACGAGTTTTCAAGTAAAGGGAAAAGACCTGCAACATATTTTTAGAACAATTTGCACTGTTCCAAACCCCAACAACTCTGAAATGACTACAGTTCATTTTAGGATTTTAGAATGTTGGCAGGACATGCCTTTTGGATTGTGCAGTAAGGGTGAAAACTTTTTACGACTTAATTAGACCTGATTTTTCTGTGCACCATTGAACTCAGGGACATACTGATATTTTACGCTCTGTACAAGCTGACTTGCTAGCTTCAAGGCATTTACACACATGTGTTAACACAACTAACCTGGTGATAGGCGTAGTCGCTGGACCAACTGGGTGCACCTACATTACTTTAATTATGGCAATACAGCACCTATTGCATACAAATCACATTTGTGCATGAACGCTGAAATGCGTTTTGCACCAAGTAAAAAAATACTTACAGCAGTACAGACTGCTGTACTGAGAGAGAGAGTGCTAGCACAGGGAAGCGCATAATTTTCGTAACGCAAGAACCGACCTTGGAGGCAGTTTCATAAGCAAACATTCCAAATGCAAAGCACTGGAGTTATGATGGATTCAATGGGCTAACTCTCTCACTGCAACAGATGTATATTACAGATTTGATTCTACATTACAAACACACGCATTCCAATAGAAACAAAAATAACCTCTGCTGAATGAGAAAATGCCTCTAGATCGATATGAATGTATCATTTATACCTATAGTTCTGCCCATCCAGCCATTGGAATGAAACAGCAGCATTCCGCGGTATGCGTAATTGTAAAAGGGCATATGCAGGATGGAAGGTTTCTTCCTGGAAATACACACTAGGAGATTGTATGGCACAGCTGGCAGAACTAAAAGCCCTGATACTGGCACTACAAAATACGGATAACAAATTCCCCACACTAATAGTGTGTGATTTATTTCACTGTGCCCAGTCCTTTAACAAATATTTATATTATTGGCAGCAGAATGGATTTAGAGATTCCAAAGATTGCACAGCAAAGCACAAAATGATTTGGGAACAAGTGGTGAAGCTGAAAGAAGGCCTGCCACAGACTCATGATATTCATACATTGAGTCATCAAAGTGTTGTCGTTCACGTGAAAGGGAATTCAATGGCGGAAGAAGCCACCAAGGCAACAGATCGTACTGCTGTTGTTGCTGCGATAACACGCTATAGCACAAGAATAGATGGAGCAACTATGATAGCTGTTAATCTAACGTGCAACAGATCAGCCCTGACAAAAGGTTTCCTACTCGGTACACAGACAAAATATCGATTTTTAAATATCGATATACAAAAATATCGAAGTTTAAATATCGATGGTACAAAATATCGAAGGTAAGTAATATCGACAGTCTTAATATCGATATTGGTATGATATCAGTAATATAGAAGTTGTAAATATCGATGTCAATAATTTCGAAATTAATAACTTCGATGTTACTAATATCAATTTTTAAATACATTTAGTGTATATTATATTGTATTTATTATGTTTTATTATTTATTTTTAATGTCATTTAATTAAATATTGTCTTTTACTACTGTAGCGGGTTGTGGGTTTATAGGGGAATAGGGTGGGAAGTAATTTAATTATGTTAAATTAATTTTTAATTAGTAGGAATTATTAATTAATTAATTGAGAAATAATTTTTAATTATTTTAATTAATTGATTAATTGATAAATATGTTCTGTAGCGGGTTATGGGTTTATAGGGGAATAGGGTGGGAAGTAATTTAATAATAATTAATTAATTGATATATGTTTGTACATATTTTAATTAATAATTAATTGGTAATTAATTTCTATTAATTAGTTAAATAATTAATATAATTTTGTACATATTTATAATTATTAATTAGTTGGTAATTAATTAATATTAATTATTTAATTACATTAATTATAGTATTTTTTTATATATATAATTTATTGTTATTATTAATTAATTAATTGGGAAAAATAATATTAATTATTAAATTAAATTAATTACAGCAAATGTGCTAATATATTTACTTTATTGTTATTGTTAATTAATAATTAATTGGTAATTAAATAATATTAATTAATTTTGGGTAAAGGAGAATTTTTAGGGTTCAGGGTCAGTTTTCAGTTTTTGGGTAAAGGGGTATTTTTAGGATTCCGGGTCAGTTTTCAGTTTTTGGGTAAAGTGGTATTTTTAGGGTTCAGGGTCAGTTTTCAGTTCATGGGTAAAGGGGTATTTTTAGGGTTCAGGGTCAGTTTTCAGTTTTGGGGTAAAGGGGTATTTTTAGGGTTCAGGGTCAGTTTTCAGTTTTTGGGTAAAGGGGTATTTTTAGGGTTCAGGGTCAGTTTTCAGTTTTTGGGTAAATGGGTATTTTTAGGGTTCTGGGTCAGTTTTCAGTTTTTGGGTAAAGGGGTATTTTTAGGGTTCTGGGTCAGTTTTCAGTTCATGGGTAAAGGGGTATTTTTAGGGTTCAGGGTCAGTTTTCAGTTTTTGGGTAAAGGGATATTTTTAGGGTTCTGGGTCAGTTTTCAGTTTTTGGGTAAAGGGATATTTTTAGGGTTCAGGGTCAATTTTCAGTTTTTGGGTAAAGGGGTATTTTTAGGGATAAGGGTCAGTTTTCACTTTTTGGGTAAAGGTGTATTTTTAGGTTTCAGGGTCAGTTTTGGGTTTTTGGGATACAGGGATATTTTTAGGGTTCAGGGTCAGTTTTGGGTTTTTGGGGTACAGGCGTACAGGGTAAAAACAAAAAAATATTACATTAAATCAAATAAATCACATGATAAAAATTAAAATTACATTAAATTATTAAGTGTTTTATTCATTTTAAATGTGTATGTATTAGTTTTAATTTTGTTTTAATATTTTTATTTAATATTTGTAAAATTATATGTATTTTAAAATTATTTTTACATTATTATTAATACATTTAAAAAAACGATATTTTTGATTCCGATATTTTTGTACTACGATATTATTTTTTCGATATTTTTGTACTTAAATTAATGAAGATAGGATTCCGATATTTTTGCTGTCGATATTTTTGCTCCGATATTTTTGCATTTTGATATTCTGTCTGTCGATATTATGTCAGACATTCTTCCTACTCATGTACTCCTGCAAGTTAGATGTGCATAACATTCTGTATAATCTAATTCCAGGAGTGGGGTATAGAGTAATACCAAACACTGATTACAGATTGGGATTAATACTACCTGCACGTGAGGGTTTGGGTTAAGCTCATGCAGGGATTACTGCTACAGTTTTACTACTAGCCAGGTCTACAAAACAGACCAATGACTTTGTCTTCAAATGTGACATCTGTCAGCAGATGAAGGTGGCCACGGATGCTGCAGGTAAGAGCTATAGGGTGACGAGGCCAGATGAGGAGGGATTTTGGGAGACGACTATGAGGGAAAATTAAAAAAATAATTAATTTTACCTAGTAGTCATCTCTCGAAATCCCCCCTCACCTGGCCCCACCGCCCCATCGGCCTTACCTGCAGCAGCCGCGGCAGGATGAAAGGTTCCACAGTAGCACGTCCACCACAAACACCATTATTGATGTTACACAAACCTCTCACATGTATCTATTTGGATCACTGTGGCCCCTTACACTCTGACTGGGCTTACAAGTACATCTTGGTGGCAGTGGATACATGTTCTAGATTCCTGTTTATTTGGCCCCAGGACCCGGCTTACTCTCGAACTGTTATAAAGAATTTGCAAGTGTTTATCGGGACATATGAAATAGGTCCACTGCATTCTGACCAGAGCCCAGTGTTTAGCACTTGGGCTTACAAAAAAGTAATGGGACGTTTGGGTGTGGCCTTGTGGTACTCCTCCCCCTGAGGGTAATTCGGTGGTCAAGAGGAAAAACCTGTGACTTAAAGCAGTCCTTACCAGTAAGGATATTAGGCCATGTGGCAGTTGGGTCAATCACCTATATGGGGTCCAGAGGGCACTAAACAATATTCTAAGAAATTCCCTGGGGGGGTTGTACACCTTATGAGCTCCTGTTTAGTGTAAGAATATGTTTACCCAACCGTGTCAGCACAATGATCAATTGAATGTTTTACAGGACGTGAAAGAATTTGCAGCTCTACAAAGCACCTCCAAGTAAAAAGCACCGCCACAGGGGCCGTGAAAACAGTAACAACAAGACCTGTCTGGTCCTGGATATTGGAGACCTCGTCAAAAAAAGAAACTTGTGGACAAGAAAGGATTTGGGCAGTGCCTGTACCTGTCCTAGCTGTCAAAGGAACCAGGACTGTCCTTCTGCCTCCTGCTGGCTGTCCAAACAAAAGGTTTGTCTCAATTGATCTGATCAAACCACACTATGTGGCCCATTCTCAGCAGAGGGTACCCCGTGGGCTCCTGGGTAGCCAATGTGCTACTCTTGCTACCGTATAGGAAGTTCAGATGTTAGCTTTAATAATGACTTAAGACTACACTTTCCAAAGAGAGGATGTCAACAAAAATTACATGATCCTTCTCCCTTTTGAAACAACTACAACTGTACAGTCAACAAGTATAGAAATTTCAATTTGAAAAATTGACGACGTCAATGTCAACATGCCACAGATTGAGTGATCTCCCAGTTCTACAAAACCTGCTGAGCTGCAAGGAATAGACCAGATGGCATCTGGCTACTTCGTGGATTATGACAATTTATCATCGTATCCAAGGGAACCTGAGCAGCTGACACTGCCTCTTCCTGTCAAGCTTCGAGTGTATGCTTTCTATCTTTGGCTGAAAAAGACTTACCTCATTGTTCCCTGGATACATCTATGGAATACTATTGGCTTATTTTTCCTGATATTATTGATTGATTTGGGTGCTGTCTTCTTTCTACTTCTGAATGGACACTATCTCTCAGAACGCTCTGCAGTCCAACATGTGAACTTGGTTCAAAAACACATGCATCATCACACCATGAACTAAGAGGTTTGTCCCTGGTGAACATTACAGCGGTTCCAGTTCCTGAAGGAACTGAATGGGACAGGGTACTGTGTGATGTATATGGTCCTACTGAACGTTTGCAAATCCCATATTTGTTTAGAATTTCTTTAAATTATATCATCACTTCTAGTAATTTCTCTGATGATTGGGACATTGAAACTGTGCATAATCTGCTTTCAGATTTAAAGCAATTGTCTGCATTTTCTAATGATGAATTGTGTAATGGTACATCTAACGTTGGCAACATGTTCTGTTATCAACATTATGGTCACCATTTTTTACACAAAGCTAGGATCCCACATGGTGTTTCCAATTACACCTAATGGGAATACTGCCCAACACCGCCGAAAGGTAGTTAAAAAATGTTTGCACAAGTGTTTGCATACTTTTCAGGTTTTGAAACATCTAACCCAGCCTCTTATTGCTATAGGTTTCACCTACACCTGCAAAGAAGAATATGCTCACAAACACCAAGCTGATTTACTCTGCTTCCTTTATTTCCCAACTGTCTATAAAAGGTTTTGATTTCTGGAAAGACACGGTAGACACACAGTCTATATGCAGAACAAGAGATTGGCAGGTTCAGGGACAAGAGGCCTTATTTAGAACATTCCTCAAACACATCATATGATTTTCCTGAATCAAACAGTGCAAATGATTTTCTACCTTGGTTTAGTTAAGGCGAAAAATTTGAACACACCTCGCATTCCCACATTTGCATGTTTTGAACATTGGCAACAATACAAAAAACACATTGAGGATGAGCTAGATTCCATGCTCCCCAATGGATCATACAATACATCAGACCCTGGTAAGCAAGGTTGGTTGGTTTGGTCTCTAGACACAGATAAATGTCAGTCTAGATTCCTGGGTTATAGGGAAGGGTTATGGGTCAATAGGTCTGATCAACAATATGTACAGACAGAACAACAGGGGTGGTGACATAATATAGTGTTGGGAAGTTATACATAGATTGGCTAAAGACCTCAACACTTTCCTAGGTGAAACAACACTTGTCCCTTCTCTCTGATGACCTGGATCTTAGGGATTTTTAACTAGATCACCAGAAAACCACATCAAAAGTGCTTCTTGTATGGTATATACAATGAGCTAAGGAAGATTTCTCACCAGGAAGCTGCAGAGAGATTGAGCAAGATCGACAGGGTTAAAATGGAAAAGACTTTGGCTGTGGTTGACAACGGTATGGCCACATTATCATCCAGAATGTATTCACTGGGCAACATTGTATCTTCTGCAATCGACAAAATATAGCAGGACATGTCTATTTTACATCATGGACAGTCACAATTACAATCAATCGGAATAATGAGCTGGACGTTACAAACCCAATGTTCTTGCCACGTGCTGTGGTGTTATTTCAACTCTACCAGCCTGTTTTCTGAATATGATCTGTCAGAAAGGCAAATAACAATGGCACTCAGAGATGCAAAATACACCATGCTGCACATTAAAAAATTAGACCAATTACCTTTCACAGTGGCTGAGACACCATACACAGACTAGATTATTCATGGATATATCAACTTACTGGTCACAACCTTCCAATACCAATATTGTCTCCAATACCAACAGGTAGCCAGATATGAAGAGCTAGGAGAAGGTTATATGCATGAGTATTGGGAACTGCTGTCCAGGTTTAGATGCAGGAAAGGGGACACAGAGGTTTTCCTTAGTGGTTCCGTCTGGGAGGACGCTTTGAGTGGTTCCTTAGTTTGCAAGGACATATCTCTTCATGGGGCATGTAATGCTTCTGTTGTGAACTTGTCTTGTTATCTGGACGGTGCCTCAGCTGCAGTGATACATACGGTTTCCGAAATGGCTGTCGAATGAGAGCTATTTGATGCTGAATGATCAAGGTTGCTGTGGAATGGAACCAGGCATCACTTATCTGGTGACTGTTAATTCCTTAGTCACTTGTACACAAGTACCGTTTCCACCTGCCCATAAAATTAGGGAGGCAATGCTGTGGCCTTCGATAAATGTTTCCAACATATGCTTTGATTCCCTTAGCAGACTGGAAGCCATGCTTTTTCAACAGAATTTGGCCTTAACTTCGGCCACAGAGATGTTTGATCCCCAGGTTGCAAGGTCCTCGTGTGAGATACAGACACTACTCCACACTAACTTTGCACTGCATTTTGGGGAGCTAGTTCATCGTATCTTTAACATTTCTGATACAAAGGGAATTGTGCACTTTTTAAAATGTATCCGCTCTGGACAGGTTAGCACCCTTTAGACAATCTATGGAGTTTCTTTATACACTCCATGCTGGGAAGCCTAAAACAAGCACAAGGCTTTCCATAAGAAGCTCAAAAAGATTTCATCCCTGAAAATTAATCAAAAAGAAGCATCATGAATACAAAATTGAATGAATAAAACATTTATATAACAAGCTTTAAAACCATACTCAGTATTGCTTGCTGACAGTACAAGTACAAAGTATCTGTGAGCATTCTCCAAAATCTTTTGTTTGATTTCTACATATCTTATATGAATATTAAAACAACATAAAAGCTTTTATTCAAAATTGATTTTCCAATATTTTCATCTGTAAACAGCTCAGTTTAATTCATGCACATTCCTTTCTAAAAACGATGGTACCTTTGTATATGCACTTAATTTTATATGCTTCACACATGTTGCATCCCCATTGCAAGATGGCCACCACACTACCATTGCCTGGAATACCTTTTTTCTTTATGGCTGCCTAAATAAAGACCTTCTTCATACTATTTATCTGGCTACTGTTCAAATTGAACATTACCTCTACTATTTAGTCTATGGCCAGCTAAACAGGAGATATTATTAATATTTTGCCTGTCACTGGGTAAATAGGAGAGATGTTGTACTATTTGACTGGCTGACAGGTAAATAGACACTTCCAATTAAAAAATGTCTGCGTTTTTTAATAGTCTTGGGTTCTAACCCTACTTTAGGCTTTACCAATTCTGTATATGACTCTGGAAATATTATTTTCCTTTTTCCACATAAACTTGAATACTAGGATGCTGAAAGTTAAGTCAGAAATTAGTTTTTCTGTGATTTAAAGCAAACAGTCTACATCTGGTCAGAATACCTCTGAAAAATATATTACTTTTCTTAGGAGGTTCCCTTTCAGCCATGTATATCACCCAATGGTATTGAACTAGTACTGTATCCCTTAGTGTATGACAATATTGACTTGATATTGTGTTATACAACTCTTTTAGGATTGTTTAGTGATAAAATCTATCCAAAGTATCATGCTATGGAACTTGGTTTAGTTTTTAGACCATTTTAAGTTACCTTGAAATCTGACATTATTTTGGCTTGTAAATTCCATCACTTATGAGCACTATTTTTCTGGAATAATATTCACCAGTGATAATGCATTTACTATCTGCAGTTATTTATTTACTGCAGGTGACACATTTACTATCTGCAGCAATGTTATTTTTATGTTATGAGTTATATTTGTCAGCACTGACAGATTTACACATAGTAATACCACTAGTTCAAGGAGATGATGTAGTTGTCCTTGGCCTTTCCACCTGCCACCACAATGAGGACATGAAAGTCTGTTGGAAACTATAACTGTTAGAGGGATTCTGCCACTTGATTAGTTCAACTTCAGGGCCGGGCTGGTGCTTTTGGGCACCGGGCAATACCCCGGTAGGCTGGATGGGTTGGGGGCCAGTTTTGCGACAAGGGGGGGGGGTGCGTTTGTGGCTGGGGGGCTGATTTTCAGTCTGACCGTCGGACCATGAGTAACGTGACACGAGAGCCATTTCATTCAGAGGGAGAAGTCACTGTCTGTCTGAGTCTGTGTGTCAGACTCAGACAGACAATCAGTCAGGCTTCCAATACTACTCAACTCCAGTCTGAGAGTCCACTTTCTGCAGCTGCAGGGAAACAAAACAGCAGCGCACAGACTGTTGCACCGTCTTCTCCTCCGCCGCGTTCCCGCGCTTCTTTAGGACATTAGGCCTGCACGTGACTGCATGTACCATCACGAGTGAGAGTGACGAGCAGAGGCACTGTGCGCCAACTGTAAATCAATTATTCCTAGGCTAGCCCACCAACGTAGACCCCCCCTGTCTGCCACCAACAGCAGGTGAGTTTTTCCGACACCAAATCAATTTAATGATTCGTCATGGCATAATTGGCATTGGTGGCACAAACAGTTGGTTGGTGTCGCGCCGTGGTGGTCTGGATTCCATTTAATTGATTGCTGCCCGCCTGTGTTGTTGTGAGTGACTTGTGAGCAGGGGCCAGGGTGGAGGGCGGAGGAGGCAGTGCGGAGCGAAGTGGCCTGCCTCTGATGATGTCTTCTAAGAGCTGTGAGGGAAGGATGAATAAATGTTTGGAGACTAAGACGTGACTAACACCAGTGGACAATTTCAGATAAAAATGGCATTGCTGGTAAAAATTCCGGTCCCGGCCCTCATCCAGCTATGTTTCTCTTCACTAAACATGCAAAATGTAGGCAATGAACATGACCTGCATTGACCTACGTGTGATATCTGCATAACATATCTATGGTAAAAGCCAACATGAGTACAATTAGGATTGTGGATTTTAAGCGTAATTAAAATGACCATCACCTACGCAGTTATTTGTCTGTTATTTACTTCGATACACTACGCTCAAATTTATATTTGACAAATGTTCCCAAATATTTGAAGGCTTTCATTCTGGAAGTAGGAGCCCTATGCCTGTGCGGTCTTTGTATGCAGTGCAGTTTGCCATGTTAAAACAGATGAGGCTAGGACAGGGAAGGGTTGCCCCAGGGACAGTTCAGTAATTGCGATATTCAGAGGGATCCTGGACCAGGGGCCATCAGGGGATTCACACATCAGGCAAGGATCTGCGCCCACTCTTGGGGGAGGGAGAAAGGAATAATAAGAGCACTTGTCAGTGTCACTGCTTCCTACACATACCGGGAGTCGAGCCGCTAGACCCTGCTTATGGGTATATGCACAGCTCTGTGTACATGCAGAGGCCTCTCGCCTGCTAGCGCCTTCTTCAGCCATCAATAAGCTACCCATTCCTGAGCTGAGCGCACAACTCAGGCTGAGGGGGCCCCTCAGACTAAGTTGTGTGCTCAGCTCAGACTCTCACAGGACCGTTGCAGGTGCAGGCAATAAATCCAAATGTGTAGTTATGATGATGAATCAATCATCATCATGATTACAATTTTTGATTTGGTGCGCATGGTGCGGGCAGCCATGCCGGCAGGCCGTGATTAAAGTAGGAGAACTGAACTAAGCTAATGCAGCAGGCTGGCTGGCTGCTTTGTTTGTTCTCCTACCTTAATCACGGCCTAGGCTACTGTGATTGCTGCCCCAGCCTCTCGGGACTGGAGGGGGTGGCCGCACCCACTGAAAGTAAATTACAGGCCCAATTAATTTTTTTTGCACATACCATCAGATTGAGGCCTAATCAGATGGTATGTGCAAAAAAAACAAGCATTTGCAACGCAATAAGTCTCGCATTTGCGAGAGTTTGAGCTACAGGCATTGTAAATGAGAATGCCTTTTATTTATGTGTTGGTTTTCAAAACACATCAATAAAAAGCATTGTCATTTATAATGCCAATAGCTTAAACTCTAGCAAATGCGAGACCTATTGAATTGCAAATTCTTTTTTTCACATGCCACTTATTTGTATGTGTATCCCGTTTATGAGAGAAACTCTTCCTGCTTCTGTAAATGCCTTTAGCTCTCAGCAGATGGGGTAAATGGCATTAAGGTTCTAAAGGCAAAAAATGTTTAGATGTTTACTCCTCTCAAAATCGGAACAGTTGTTGTATTAAAAATGCAGAAATGGATTCTGTGTGTTATGGTCCCAAATTATACATTCTTTAATGTTTAACAATTAAACTCAGAAGCCACATGAACGTGATTTGCCTCAGTAGTTCAGCCAGTTGGGAAGAAAGATGCATGTGCGACCAGACACTGTCCTTGCGACACTGGATCTGGTTTGAGCGATGCAGATATCACGAGCATTACCATACTTTGGGTGTAATAATGGCAGGCCAGGCTTAGACATACACGTGTTTCACTGCGTGCAAGGGGTGGGGAAGGAGAGAGAGGGAATTAATGTGTCTTTGTTAGTGTGTGAGAGCGAGACAGGTGCAAATCTGTGTGTGTGTGACAGCGAGACAAAGTATGTATGTATTTACATGTGTGCAAAAGCCATAGTGCCCACACCGCCAGCGCTCGCTCCACACTGCGCACGTTAACACTTACATACCAAGGAAACTGATGAGACATTATTGGGAAAGCAGTGGTGCAGGTTTATTTCGCACAACAAGTAGCTGATAAGGTGGGTCATCTTACAGGCGATCCAATGCGGCAGCCCCTCGCTGACCCGCATGCCTAAGGAGCCATCTTGCACGGCGAGTCGATGCTCTGACGGTGCAGTACATCATCACTTTATTTCGTTCTACTCCCGCCCCCTGTCAGGGCGGAGCGATGAGGCACACCCCCGGTCGGTTCAGGCCCCCGACCGCCCGAAGGACTAACGGGGCGCCAACGCTGTTTCCTGGAACCCCCTCGGCTCCAGGTTCTTGGCTCAGGCACCCTTACTGTGCCAGGCAGAGGTATTTAGACTGTATCCTTCTGCCGCAGAGGTACCCCTACTGTACATCTGCTTCCAGATCGCCCTGTGACTCCGCCTGCTACACAAAACATGACCATTAAAAGTTCACAACTTCTGCCCTCGCTCTGCCGCTGGGTCAGGGTTAGAGTGGGAACAGCGCGGAGCAGCCCAAGGCACCGGCGCGGCAGGAAAGACCGAGCAACATGCTGGGCCTGCTATAAAAACCCCTGGGCACGCCCCCCCACCTAGGAGCGCCCTCCCATTGGCCGTTAGTGAGGAGGGGGGTTGGTGCGGTGCAGGCTCCTCTCACGCGTCGTGTGGTACTAAGACGCTGTCTCGCCCATGCTCCCCTCTGTGTCGCGCGACCAGCGGCATAGTGCCCACACCGCCAGCGCTCGCTCCACACTGCGCACGTTAACACTTACATACCAAGGAACCTCATGAGACATTATTGGGAAAGCAGTGGTGCAGGTTTATTTCGCACAACAAGTAGCTGATATGGTGGGTCATCTTACAGGTGATTCAATGCGGCAGCCCCTCGCTGACCCGCATGCCTAAGGAGCCATCTTGCACGGCGAGTCGATGCTCTGACGGTGCAGTACATTATCACTTTTTTCGTTCTACTCCCGCCCCCCCTGTCAGGGCGGAGCGATGAGGCACACCCCCGGTTGGTTCAGGCCCCCCGACCGCCCGAAGGACTAACGGGGCACCGACGCTGTTTCCTGGAACCCCCTCGGCTCCAGGTTCTTGGCTCAGGCACCCTTACTGTGCCAGGCAGAGGTATTTAGACTGTATCCTTCTGCCGCAGAGGTACCCCTACTGTCCATCTGCTTCCAGATCCCCCTGTGACTCCGCCACAGCTCTGGAGGAGGCCCCCGTCGATGACAGAGCCCCCCACCCACCTAGCTACTTCACTTCGCTGTTTTGTACCACTTGTGCATCCAGGAGGGATATGTTCACAGCCCGCAGATGGTGCGGCACGTGTAATTAGGGCGCCATCAGGGAAGCCTCTCTTAAGTCCCTGTGGAACATTTGCCACGGTATTTCGCCTCCAATTGTACTTTCTTTCTCTTATAACCAGCCCCTTGTCCCTTCTGTACTGTACTGTTAGCTACCTCATGTATTTGTTTACCTAGTGGCGTTACTTATCCCAGCACATCACGTTCGGGATCTATTACAGAGGCAGCCTTCACCTGGAACCCACCATTGCCGTCGTAACCCCTTAATTTAGGCCCATTATTCAGATGCTTAAGCCTGGTAGTGACCATTGCATTTTGGGTGAGTGATTTAGTCTCTCCTCCTTTACTAAGCCTTTAGGTGCACCTCTATCATAGTACCCTTCACCACACCGCTATGGAGATTTCTTAGAACCGTTCTTAGGACACGCCCTTAGTTACATAAGCTGGACCTCTGAAGGGGATTGCTTAGATACGGTTCTTAGGCCACGCCCTTATTTACAAAAGCCACACCTCTTACTGAGATTCCTTGGCAGTTAGTAGTTTTTGTCCGGACATATTATACGGGGGATCGGCAGGTGACTATTAGCATTATTGTATCTGCTGATAATGGCAAACCAGTGATATTCGTCCAAGCAAAGTGGTGGGCTTGTGAAAGACATGTCAGTGCTGTAATAATCATGGCAGTGAATGTCCTGGCAACTCACTGCAAGATCGTTATTTGTAATTTGGTTAGAGCATGCACTAGCAGATGCCCGTAGCCGTCGAATGTAATTCCCAGTTCTCTGTTGTATTGCAGTATTTCACCTCTAATTATACTGTATTTTCCCTTGTAACCGTTGTTTGCCTTTGCTGCTTGCACAAGTGCCACCATCGCCTACATTACGTTTGTTCTAGGCCTGAGTGTCTAGCACATGTTGCAGTATTTTACATCCAATTGTACTTTGTCTCTCTTGCAACCTGCACACTTATCACCTACCCTTTCTGCAATGCACTGTTTGCTACCTCCGTATTTTGTTTGCTTCACAATTCACTTTACCTGATGTAACTTAACGTCTGCTTTTGTACGATTATTCCCTGTCATTTCTTGTACTTATTGTGAAGAGCTCCGCCTTCGGGTAACGTCTGTGCTACATAAAAAACGCATAAATGAATTAAATGAACAAAAGTTGACCTCGAGCAAATGAAGGACTGCCTCATTCAGGATGACGTGCTTGTCAACCATGCATTGCATAATTGATTTTTTTCGTGAGAGCCAGGACAGGGGCTGTGCCGCCTGCTAGAGCACTTGGTGTTCAGACTCTTTACTATCATATTTTAATATGCGTGCATAAAACAAATTCCTTCTTTGTAAGGGGCTGATAGCCAGGTAGCCGGAAGGTGGCGATAGTGAGCTATTACAGTTGTTTATCACGAAGCCTTGTCGGGAATGTTCTGCTTCCTTGATGAAACAAGTTCATGGGTGGTTTCGACTGGCGCCCCTAAACAACAGTTTTAATATGCCATAATTCCAACTTTGTTTGAGCCTGTCTGTGCACCGCTAGTACAACCAGATATATTAGCTAATAATCTGTTACATAACGTATCAATCACTGCGCTCCATGGTAGGTTACCATACATTTATTTTTTTCCTCTTACAAGTGAGCTTTTACCCCAAATCACTGCTGTACTCCTCTTTCTGCATGCGGAGCGCGACCCCCGTCCTAGAAAGAACCAAGAGTTTAGGCTCAGGAAGGAGCCATTTTCCGACAGACTTAGATCCAGACTCCCTAACCACAAAACTGATAGGAGCCTTTTTAAAGACTCGAAAGTTTACGTCTGCTTTTATAAGTTTTTCACCTGTCATTTAATGTTCCTATTGTGAAGCGCTCTCCCGCCTTCGGGTAAAGTATGCGCTATATGAAAACGCCTAAATAAATAATTGAACGAAGGTGACCTCAACCAATCGCAAGACTACCCCACTCAGGATGACGTGTTTGCCGACCATGCGCGCAAGTGGCTGTGACTCCTGCTAGAGCCCTTAGTGTTAACTGCACGCACCGAGGGTACCCGTATAGCGATGCTGTACCTGCAGAATTTAATAAAGCAACCATGCCCGTCCTGGGCGATTAAGCAGCGGAATTACTCAATTCCATTTTAAAATTGGTCACCTGGCAGCCACCAACCTGTAAACTCCATTTAAAAGCGTGTCGAGTTCGCAGTCATTTAAGGACTAGCTTGGATACACTTATCTTTAAAATTCCCTGCCAATTAACGGGATGAAACCTAAAAACCAGCCTTGACGAAGCCAAGGTGCAAAGTGCAATATGACTTCATCAAAACCAAAGGAAGCCAAACCGAGCTATCAAACCTGATCCGATCATTCAAAGACCATAACACGTCTTTCAGAGAAAGAAACGCTAGCCCCTCGGTAAGTTTCACTATTCTCTTGATAGTCGCGTTGCACGCTAAGGATCAATAACAAAGGGTAATGCCTTGTCTGATTCAGTTTGCGAATGTGTGCATATTAAGCACAGGTTGGCTCTGAATATTTCTTATTCACTGAGTGTGAGAGGAACCACCACAATTCCGGGCAACACATATGACGTTACGATAGGGACTGCCGTATGAGAATTCGGAGGACTGGGGGGACACAGTGGAGAATAAACAAAGCCCCGATAAGGAAACCGAGTTGGTGCTGTAGCGTTAAAGTTAAGGCAGGGGACTACTAACAACAATAACCAGAAGAGGACAGCAGAATGCGACCAATGACAAAGGAAGCTGGGTGCAGGCCAGCAACAACTGGAAAACACTTCCCTGGGGCTTGCGGAATCCAACCCAACAGGAGTGCTACACATTCCTGCACTGGCAGATGTAGCCAGATGAAAAATTGGGAAAGGCGGGCACACGCCCAGAGCTGTTCTAACAGCATTATAGGCAACATAGGCAAAGCAGTGCACTGGGCCCTGCCTACACAAACACTCACATCAATAAAATTGTTGGATAGAGCAGCATGGGCCCTATGCTCGTGGGGCCCCTGGGAAACTGCTCGGCTTGCCCATGAGTTGAAGACAGCACTGCACACGCTAGCTTGGAGAAGACAAATGTTCGGGCGATATGCGGATACAGTTAAACGACAAGGAAAGCAACAACTGTTGAGTAAAATCAAAGCACCGACAATGAGCGCAAGAGAACTGGGGTGAAGACGCTTCTATAATGTTCAAGTAACACTTGTCTGTTTTGATGAACATTAAAACACGCCTGTGTACACCACTAATACACACCAGCTTTTTATACCATAACTGATTAAAAGAAAATCTATTTTGATCCACCTCAATTATTGAACGTGATGTCAAAGATTTTAAGTCGATTAGTATGTAAAATTATATTATATTGATACTTTACTCCTATTAAAATTAGGATTCTTGTGCCACAGGACATATGATTTTTCCTTAAAAAAACCATAAGACCTTAAGTCAACAGATGTGTTTTCTAATTATTTTAGATTTGTCAGAAACTCCTCTTCTTAGAATTTACCATGGTCCAGTCCTCCCAGTGACCTCTACCGTGACCTCTACATTTTTGCCCTATTGGGTAAGGCTCACCAGCCGACACATTTTATATCCTAGATTCATCGAAATGCAGCAAAGAGCAAATGCCTTATCTGTGATACACTCGGAATGGTAATGATTATGGCGGAAACCTTCAGCTGAACCCTGAGCCAGCTCCTGAACAATGGGCCTCAGATCTTAAAACACATTTTATTTTGTCTTGCCCATGTTTCCAAGTATTGTGTTGCCTCCAAGTCTTGTGGGAGTATGAAATGAGAGATGGCGGGAGGGAGGAAAGAGATGGATTTTTCTGTCCAAATACCAAGCTGAACATGAGTGCTTCAGTTTGCTCCCCTCTGTGTCGCGCGGCCAGCGGCATATTGTTTCTGTTCGTATGTTTGAGTGGGAAGCAGAAACACACATACACAATGGAGGTGTGTGCGTGCAAGCGAGAGTGAGTGTGTGTGTGAGAGAGAAGAGAAAGGGGAGACATCGTGTGTGTGTGTGTGTGAGAGAGAGAGAAACAGAGAGAAATACTTACGGATTTTTTTTCATTCTTTGGCTAGGGGGTAAGGTTACCTCTGTAAAAACCCTTATATGTCACCTTCCACATTCTGCCTAAGGTGGTATTGAAAGGTGTGGCCATACCCTTAAAAAAGTGCAGCACATGATCCTACAAGCAGTGTTTTTTTTATTGTTACAAACAGTTACATGAAACGCTTTGACAGCCACAGCCCCCAAATGTGAAGTGTATGAGTGTGGGTCAAACTCAGAGGCCGTGCCACAAGGCAATGCACACACTGCAGGAGTGAAAGCAACCAGAGAATGTTTACTAACATGGTGCACTCTATGAGACTGCATGCAGTGTTCACCATTTTGATACGAAAACGTTTAGCAGCCAGACATGCCTCCAAACATGCAGTCATGACCTGTCACTTCAAAGCAGCTGAACATATGTCCTTATCCTTGCTTCCAGAACAACTATGCCATAACAGAGTGGCCATGCATGTAATTGCCCATGTATGTAGTCTTTGTGACATGTCTTGTTTGCTGTGGGTACCCGTTTCTATCAGAGAAACCACAAAATGTTACTGACTGGCTGGCGTATGGGCGAGAGAACTGCCTTCACAGCAATTCTAACGCCTACACATTCTAACTTCTCCTTGCTGCAAGTGCTTTTTTTGCTGAGAACGCCGCCCAACCAACCTCCTGGTGAAAGAGCACACTGGGGGAGGGGGTGAGGGGGAGCTCATTCGCACTGCCTACACATGTGCCCTTTGAATGCAGGGGCCATGCCCTGCTGCAGGCTGGCAGGTCTGCTGTTACTCGCATCTGCTGGGCACACGGTACTGCAGACGCATTCAAAGGTGTAAACCATTCACAAGCACCCTCGCGCCTGCCAGTACAAATCCCCATGCCAGGGACTCTGTTACTACAGAAGATAGCTTGAAATGCTGAACTCCCAGCCTGCACAAGATCTGACTGACCCATTCACCTTTCGATGTCTGTAATTATGGCACGGGAGGAGGAGGGCACTCTCTCCCTGCAGCACCTGGCGCATATCTTATGGAACCTCGTGCATGCAATGAACACCCCAGCGTGCCCCGTCCTTACTGCAGGTGTGAGCCTGTTTTTGCCAATTCACTTTGATCCGACGAGGCACACAAGTCAAACTGTGATTGCTTTGGCAATTCCTACAATATAAAATAAATGGCTTGTATTTTTCATTCATTTTTTTTTTTGCATTGTGAGCAGCCCTCCTTTTAAATGTGCCTTTTCAGAGAGGGCTGCCTGACTGTAAACCCAGCAGGTACAAACAAATCTCTTAAAGAAGGGGAGGGGTCCCGCTATTACCACATTGCCACTAATTAATCTCCGAAACGCCTCGCGCAAGAGTAGTAACCCAAGATCTGGGCTTGGCGTGTGTGCTCACCGTTGTGTTCAACCAGGACGTCTCTGTGATGCAGACGTAACCTCAATTTCCTACTATCACAGGTGCATTACATATCTTTAAAAAGGTGGCACCAAGCTTCAGCGAGGCACCACCGGATACACCCATCACACAATAACGCACTAGCTGGAGTTTGTGAGCCCAGGGTTGTGCCGATTCCAGTGTATAAAACATCTGTATGGTCCATAGCAGCTATGTATGTCCTTGTCATATGAATGCATTTTTAATGCCGGCGTTACTGAAATATTCAAAACCTAAAACACAAAAAAGATTTATGTTTTGGAAGGCCCACCTCTTATATTTCGTAGCACTGTTCCTGGACAGCATGAAAATATCTCATCATCGGTTTATTTTGATTGCAAGTTTCATCTACATTCAGAGGGAGAAACCAGAAAAAGGCAAGGACAAAAGGGTCAGAGACAAAGAGAAGGGACAGAGAGTGAAACAAAAATCGAAACTCAAGGTGGAAGAGAGATGAAAGGAAGGAGGAAAGACAAATGCGGACGGAAAAGGGAACAATGTGATCTATCCTATCTCTCTCTCACTCTCTCTCTTTCTCTCTCTCTCTCTCTCTCTCTCACTCTCTCTCTCCTTCTCTCTCTCTCTCCCCCTCTCTCCTTCTCTCCCTCTCTCTCCTTCTCTCTCTCCTTCACTCCCTCTCTCCTCTCTCCCTCCTTCCATCTCTCTACTTTCTCTCTCTCTCTCTCTCTTTCTCTATCCCTCTCTCTCTACCACTCTCTCTGTCCCCCCCTTTCTTTCGCACTCCTTGTCCCTCCCTCCCACTCTTTCTTTCTCTCGCTCCCTTTCTGTCTCTTCCTCTATTGCTCCCTCCCTTCCTCCCATTCTTTGTTTCTCTCACTCCCTTTCTCTCTCTCCCTCTCTTGCTCCCTCCCTCTCTGTCTCTCTATCTCTCTCTCTATGTCTCTATCCCTCTATCCCTCTCTCTCGCTCCCTCACGCGCTCTCTATTTATTCCTCTCAATCTCTCTCTCTATACAAATCCCTCTCTTGCTTTCTCCCCCTCTCTCCCTCCCTTTATCCCCCCTCTCTCCCTCTCTACCCCCATATCTCTCTTGGTTCCTCTCATACTCTCTATCCTTTTCTCTCTATCCTTTTCTCTCTCTCCCGCTCTCTATCCCTCTCTCTCTTTTCTATCCCTGTATTTCTCTCCCCTCTCTCTCTCTCTCTCTCTCTCTCTCTCTCATCCTCCCTCTCTCCTCCTCCCTCTCTCTCTTGTCCCTCTCTCTATCGCTCCCTCTCACTCTTTCCATCCCTCTCCCATCCTTTTTTCATTCCTCTCTATCTCTCATTCTCTTCCTCTTTTTCTCCCTCTTCTTCTCCCTTTTTCTTCTCCTGTCTCCCCCTCTCTCTCTCTCCCTTCCTACCCCCCTCTCTCTCCTCTCCATGTAAAAACATAGCCAGACCAATTGCAGCAGTCAGTGCTTGTTCATGCTCCCAGCGTTTCTATACAATATTTTTTGTCAATGAATGTATTATGCAAACGTCTTCATTTGTTTTTCATGAGTGTTCAGACCTCTTGGCGGATCACCATGTAGGGGCTGTTCTCACTTTTACTGTGTTCTCTCTGATTCATCTACTTGTGTCAATTTTTGGAGCTCTTTGAAAGAATGTCTATGGGTACAAATGACTGGGTGGGTAACCTGATGTTCTTTAAGGTCATCATCTACTATTTACTGTGCTTTGAAAGTTGATACAATTTGAATATGTAATAAAAAATGTGCTGTAAAATTCACCATTTTGGTCTGTCGTTTTCCAAAATTTTCTTGGGGGGAGAACTCACCCAAACCCCCCTAGTGGCGGTCGAGCTACGCGCCAGATGGGATTGTTCTGGCAAAATTTGCCAGGGCTGCTTTCAGTTCCCAGTCCGGGCCCTGTTCAACTTTGAATGGGTGTAGATTTACTGATGCCTACAATTCACAATGATTTATCGGGGTATGACTTAGAGCATGTGATTTTGGTGGGGGTTGCTGGAAAACCTCTGGTTATGACATTTATGAATGATCATGGATACAACTTCGACACAATAAAACTTGCAAAGATCGGAGCATTTGGGGCCATATGTACAGCCATTTCATTTTGCGACTCGCAAATTGCGATTTTTTGTGACTTTAAAATTTTGTGCGTGGCAAAATTAAATGTACAATAGTGTCTCAGACACTGTTTTATTCATGAGACAGGTCAAAATTTACAACACGGGAATGGCCAGAATTCACAGGGATGGTGGCCTGCTCGGGTCAGCAGACCATCATGTCTGTGACTGCTTTCAGAATAAAGCAAACACAAAGAGATGATGGACAGAGTGCTGCAACTTTTCAAACACTCATCACCAGTCACAGATCTGGGTTGAATCCATCATCATTCTTTACCTCACTTTGCCACCCCAGTTCAGACACAGCTATATGCAAATCCCTCTTGACCCTGTGCCTCATGGGAACAGTCTAGCCCGAACTGCCAAGTCATGTCTTCCCTGGACCGGAAATAAGCATACTGGGACCGGTTTGGGGATAACAGCCCTCATCAGCCAGGCTAGTTTGAATCCAGTGGCAAAGGGAGAAAGGGACCCATGTCTCGGCAAAACCCTGCCAACTTAGGGCAAACAAAGCAAACACAAAAAGATGATGGACGGAGTGCTGAAACCTTTCAAACACTCACCCCCAGTCACAGATCTGGGTTGACTGAACTGCCAAGCCAGGTCCTCCCTGAAACAAGCATCCTGGAACCGGTTTCCGGGTATCAACCTTCATCGGCCAGGCTAGCTTGCATCCAGTGGCACAGTGAGCAAGGGACACTTGTCTGGGCATACCCATCTCACTTAGGATGAAAAGTGCTACGCAAACAAATGATGGACGGAATACTGAATAAATTATACAGAACAAAAAATAAGGGGGGAGGTATAGGTTTGAGCTAGGTCCGCCCTCCTTTATCGATACTGAACCTAAAACCCGTGGTGTAGGGTAAATGACCTAGCCACTGGACAAGGATTGGGTTTCCAATCAGTGAGATCCGGAAACACCAAACAGGAAAGAAACATTTCTTTCTTGAGTCCCCTCACTCATCAGGGTTTCCCCACGGTGACATGCTTCATCATAGGTCCTTTACCCACACCTCGGGTTTTAGGTTCAGAATAAATCATACATTCAACCCCAGTCAAGAGATCTGGGTTAAATCCATTTTTCTTTGGCTCACCATGCCACCCCAGTTTAGACTGAGCCATATGCAAATCAGTCTTGCCTGGCTGATGAGGGCAGTTAGCCTGAAACCGGTCCTAGGATGCCTGTTTCCGGTCCAGAGTGGACCTGGCTTGGCAGTTCGGTCTGGACTGTTCCCATGAGGCACAGGGTCAAGACTGATTTACAAATTGCTGGGTCTAAACTGGGGTGGCATGGTGAGCAAAAGAAAGATGGATTTAACCCAGATCGCTAGACTGGGGTGAATGTATGATTTATTCAGCTTTCAGTGCATCATTTTTTTGCGTAGCACTTTTCAACCTAAGTGTGATGGGCATGCCCAGACGTGGGTCCCTTGCTCTTTGTGCCACTGGATTCAAGCTAGCCTGGCTGATGAAGGGTAATACCCAGAAACCGGTCTTAGGATGCTTGTTTCCAGTCCAGGGAGGACCTGTCTTGGCAGTACGGGCGGGACTGTTGCCATGAGGCACGGGGTAAAGACTGATTTGCATGTGGCTGAGTCTAAAATGGGGTGGCATGGTGAGCAAAAGAAAGATGGATTTATCCCAGATCTCTTGACTGGGGGTGAATGTATGAGTTATTCAGCATTCCGTCCATCATTTGTTTGCATAGCACTTTACACCCTAAGTGGGATGGGCATGCCCAGCCGTGGGTCCCTTGCTCACTGTGCCACTGGATTTAAGCTAGCCTGGCTGATGGAGGGTAATACCTAAAAACCAGCGGCCACATTCCAGTCACAAAACAATCGTACATGACCTTGTGAGTCGCTGTTAGGAAGGGACGCCCTTGGCACGTCCCTTTCAAATATCTAGTCGCAAACCCTATTTTGCGAGTCAGTAACAGGTTCCCGGCTCGCAAAATAGGGTTGATACATGCTAGAATCCTTTCCAGCACTCACAAACAGCCCATTTCTCCATTTGCGACCACTAAAAACAGTTGCACAAGTGGCCCTTAGTTCTTGGCAGTAGTGGTCACGAAAAAGATCAGACTTTGGCTCAAAATTACAAAAATAAAAAAATAATATTTTCTCATGCTGATCACTGAAAATGGTCCAGCGAAAAATAAAAACCTGGTAGCAACCCCTAATCAGCCATTTGTATGCCCCCGACCAATTCTGGGAGAGTTCCTTTCTCACAGTGGAAAGGAGTTTACTCCTACGCTTATCGGGAACATATTTATGACATGGTTAGGTTTAGAATGTGTCAGATGGGAATTTGTAAATACCCACAAACGTGCAGAAAAATGAACCAGGCACACCTGTCCTGGAATACTCATTCCCTGCCCACTAAAATAGGTTTACTCTCACGAAAATGTTTGAGGGAGTTAATCTTTTTACAAGTGTAAAACTAAGGTTGAAAACTCCTAAAGTGGTTTTACACTCCTAAAAGAAAACCTGGGGTCGATAACGATGTCGATCGGAAAGCCTCCAACTGCTAGTCATAATCTTTCAAACTGTGGTCGGAGGCTTTCCGACAGGCACGGTCAGTTTGCAGTCCGACAGTCTGATTACGATATTGGCAGTCGGTACGTAAACAGGCCGGTAATTCCAACTCGGTTCCGACCGGTTCTTGGAGTCTTTCAGTCGGTCGGAACCGCACTGTAATCTCCTATGGATGGTGTTTCTTCTATCGGGATTATGATGTTGGGTTCCCACAGCTCACGGAAAGGCTGTTAGAAAGGGACTTTGGGGCCCACGGCAGGGTCCCTTTGCCTCTGCAGTCTACGGATGTTGGTCAAGGGAGTACCCAGGCTACCCCCCTGTAAAACCCTGCACTGCATGACAGGCAAAATGGGGTGCCTGCTGCAGGGTGCAGGGTTTTACACACCTCCCCATTCCTCTATAGGAGCCTGTATTACAGCTGGCTAATGGCTGTAACACAAGCTCCCATAGAGAAGAATGAGTACGCGACTGAACAGCCTTCAGTCGCATCATAATCAGGCGGTCGGAACCACCGACCTGAGGTCAATTGGTCCAGATTCTGAGATGTTGTTGGTCGGAGTCATCTCTGACCGACGTCGTAATGAGTGCCAATGTGTCTTCCGAAGGAAAACTAAAATGCGTATTGATGTTTGAGAATGAAGGGTACTACATTTGATGTAAACAAGCACATTGAATATTTGTTTTACCTCTTAATAGCCATTTTGTAAATGTTAAACCTTGACTGTCCATTCGGATACTGATAAAACTGATCCCAAGATGGTCTCATTAGATATATTTTTTAGATTGTTTCCTTGATTTGCCCCCAAATTCAGCATTATAAGGAGGCACAGCATAATCTCACCATCATTTACTGAGAAGTAGTGGGATTTAATGCTACTTGAATATTTCTGATGGTAGTGCAGGATTTGGTTATTTTTCATTTGCATGCATTTGTTTAAGGACTTCATTTCGAGAAAAAAAATCCCCTTGTGCCAAAAAGCATTTGCTCACCACACTGTCACCGCTCGGGTGATGATTTTTCTTTGTTATGATTTTAGAGACTTCAGTTGGTAGAAATGTACCTATTTTGATGAATACTTTCATCTGTCACAGTTTCCTCGTGTAGCTTGAAGGTAACCTTTAGTCTGGTCCACTAGAATTATGTGGCAGGGGATGACCAAATTATGCAGCAAGGTTGACAAAATTAGGCAGCAGCAGCAAAAGGCAATTTTTTGGTTAAAATCTGTAGACTATGCAGCAGATAATAGATTAGTGGCAAATTTGGCAAGTCCATAATTATACAGAAAACGCCACTGTCGCAGAATCGCATAATTCCACTAGGCCCAGCCTTTAGCTCATTAACGTTGCTTTGTCTGATCATTCCAAAGTTAATTCCTTCATTTTCTGTACTGCATTGTTTTTGGAACAAAATGTTTAGGTCGCTACTGTTGGCTACTTCCATGTACCATATTGCAAGAAGCTGAAAGCCTAGCTCTATTCAATGTTCCTGCAGTTCACATTATTTTCTGTTCTGTCTTTGCTAGTGAGTTTGGTGATCTCGTTTTTATGTATTTTGCATTTTGTTAAAAGAACTTAAATATTTTTAAATATACGGATATTTTGTATTTGGGCTGCAGACTTATCAACATCGTGGTAACGTGCAGCACGCTTTTGTCTTAAAGACTGGCCTGCCTTTTATGTTTGGATATTGCAGGAATGGCTGCAATAGGGACAGATCTGGTGAAGAAGTCCGAAAATTATTCACCAGCAATATTAAACAATTGGTCGACAGTGAGCAGAAGATATCTACACGAATATTTTATGAGATTCTGATATTCCTCGAAAATTAAAATAAAGCTTACATTTGTATCTACTCTCACAAGGACACCCTATAATAACGAAGCTGAAAGCCACTAACCTCTTACTAGAATGAAAAATGACCAGCACCTATGATGCCAAATGATTTTATTAATATATATAAGTGAAATAACTGTGAGAACGCTTAAGTAAAGGACAAATCAGGGAAGTAAGTATGAGGTATTTTATTCAAAATAGTTTTATTATCTTGTATTATTTGTAAAATAGTGTGACGGTTTTGATTAACTTATAACAATAAATAAATAAAAATAAATGAATAAAATGATCACCATCATCTTGTACTGCTGCAGGTTCTGAAGATTGGAAAAGGCAGGAATTGTTTCAGAGCTGGAATAAGGCATGCCTGCGAACGCGAGTGTCATGACAACCAGCTTCCATGAGCTGCACAATAACGCTCAAACTGATTTCCTTTGCTCGGATGCATTGAACAACTTCAAAATACAGTGAACGCGTCTCTGCTCCTGCAAATTTCCAGCGGTAAATGGACTTGCATTTGAATTAAAAATAAGAAAAAGGGCCCAGTAAGTCATTCGCCAGAGCAATTTTTCGCAAGAGGATTCCGCACTTTCGAATTGGCTGTGAAGATTGGAGAGGTAAAAATATATCCGTTTTGTTCTGTAGCACTATACAATCCCAAGGTACATCACCTTAGGATATCCCATTACACCAGCTGCTTTGTGATACAGTCTGCGTTATTCAAATACCGGCCGCAATTTATTTTTGCTCACCTTAGCTAATCCATTTCCTGGAATATTGTTGACCAGGCTGATTGCCTGTACCTCACTTCAGCCAGTATGACCTTTAAGCAAATAATGCCACAATGCAGGCCTTCCTTTCAGCAGTATGCCTTGCAGCTTTGTGAATTCAACCAGCTCCGTTTATTAACCTTCCCCAAACTTTCAGGCTTCTCTTGATATCCCGTGAATAGAGTTGCACCTTTACACAGCTTTCACAGCTCTATGGCTCATCTCCTTGAGTTTGAATAATTCCCTGGGAGAGTTGTTTTGTGTTTTACTATCAAATATATGTATACCTCCCAAAAAGGCATATTTTCTGAAATACATGCCATTTTCACATTCTCATTAAACACTCCTACGTCATATTGATAAATATTTGCTCCAAACCACCCTATAAACTATGTATTTGACCTTTGTTTATGGAGCCCCAGGAAAAAATATATTTTTTCCTTCATCGTCTTTGTGTAAACTGTCGACCACTGTGTTGAACTTGGCTCTTCCTGCAGGGTCATCCCCAAACGTTTTGCCCTCACCCTCCTGTTTTCTGAACCTGTTTTTTTGGCTTTTAGGGCCTTTGCACGCTTTATCACTAGTAACCAGAGCTAAAGTGCATGTGTTCTTTCCTTAAAACGTGAAAATATTGGCTTAACTTCAATTGGTACATTCAATTTACTTGTAACCCTCTAGTAAAGAGCACTACATGTGCCCAGGGCCTGTAAATTAAATGTTACTAGTGGGCCTGCAGCACTAATTTTGCCACCCACCTAAGTATCCTTGAAAACATGTCCCAGACCAGCCATTGTAGCCTATATGTGCAGTTATCAACTGCCATTTTGACCTGTCAAAATAAACCTTTTGTCAGGCCTAACCTTCATTTTTAATACACATTAGTCACCCCTAGTGTAGGTGTAAACAGCCCTTAAGGCAGGATGCAGTGTCTTCAAAAAGTTAGCCTTATACATTTAGGTTTTATATGTCCTTGTAGCAAAAAATACTTACACTTGTTTTTCACTACTACAAGGCCTACATATCCCATAGGAGAACATTGGGATATTTTATTACATTTAATAAGTGGTAAATGTAATTGGCAGCAGATAGAATAGACAAGTATTGGGGAACAAATCCATCACAACAGGCATTGAAGACCGTAATTAAGTCAAGTGTTAGGCTCTGGTCTTTTTACTCAGAAAGGGCGAAATTATCCAGAAGGAAACATGCCTGGGCTGTTGTCTTTGATTACAAACCAGGGGCTGAGCCATCCTACCTATCAAGAACATACTCACTCTTTTGGAAGGTTCAGTTCATGGCCCTAAGGCTAGGTGAGTGGCCCTTTTTAAAGTATTTGCCACAATGGCGACGCCCCAGTCTCAATATTGAATGCAGGGAATGCGGCTACCACTCCGAAAGCATGGAGCACATAGCCTGCACATGCCCAGCTCTGCTTAACGACAGAAGGACTTTACTGTGAGAGGACAGCAACAAACTAGGTGCTTGCACCTGTTGTCAGGCCATAATAGCGGCTATGAACCAAGAACACATAAAGCTGAACATCCGGTTCACCAAATTTGTCTTCAGAGCTGCTAAAATGCTGGGGAAAGAGAAGGCAGCAAATTTTCCGCCAGTTGGCCTTTCCACTTCTTTGCAATAAAAAACCTAGCGGCCGCCGGCCCCCTTCAGCGAGGCTACCTGGACACAGTCTTCAATGTTTTAAAACTAGCTGTCATATTTATTTGTTCCTTCTTTTAGATTTTCTGAAAACCATTCTGTGACTGTTATGCTATCCAATGGTCTTGATCCGTAAAAGGCAAATTAATATTTGGAATTTTTTTGATTTAAACCCATTTTTATTGCAAGATTATTGCACTGTTTTCACCGGGATCCTTTTCTGTTTCTTTTTATATTTTTCGTATTTGTACTCATGAGTCACACGGTTTTAACATTTTGGTATGGTTTTTAGTAATCAAACAATACATTTGAATTGGAATTTGAAAGACAAGTTTGGTGCCTAAAGAAGTGTGATTTAAAGCCTATTTCAAATGTAAAGTTGGATGTTAAGTCATAATTAGGAAATGACAATTTTTGAAACTTTGAAAGGTAAAGATGGCTACAAGGGATTTATTGAAACCAACAAATTCTAGTAATTCTAAGAATGTCTTTAAAGAGTGATATCTAATTGTACTCAAGAGATCAAATCAGAGTTGAATTGAACAAATTCATAAATTAATTACAACAACCAGGTGTTGAATTATAAAGAAATATATTTCAAAAAGCCGAACAATAACAAAACAATGACATTGAATCAGCAGAAAAAATATATGGGAGTACAAAGAGTACAATTGATGGAGCAAGGATTTGCACGAAATGCGACTTGCTTGTAATCAGTCCTCTTGACATAACGTTAATACATTAAACAACATGTTTGTCATATTAATATTGCCTTTCACAAAACATTGGGTATCTAGAAGAAGCTTGCAAATTTGTTTCTACTAATGTTAATCTGCTTGCAAATAAAATGTCTGCTGCTACGCTGGATTTCTTACTGCGCATGCGTCTGTCACACTCACGTGACATGATGTATCTTTTGCTTGGAGGGAAACTTTTGCTTCTGCACACTAGAACTAAAATGGCTGGTCTGTGTAACCGCATGCATGAAGCCTGCTCAGCTGCCTTTGCTAAGCTGTTCGTTCTGCTTCACATTAACGCAATAGTTAAAAATAAAGTAATGGGAATAGAGTAGAGATAAGTAGTATACAGTGCATTCATTTATTCTGTGTTCTCAAACTGTTTCTTTTCTATTCTTACATGTAAATCGTTTTGGGCCTGACGCCTATCGCTGAACTCCATATTGAAAGAAACTGCGTCTGCGCAGAAGAAACACAAACTCTGAAGCACTGGCATTGAAACCCGGCCAAGTCATGACTTGCTAGAAGATTTTCCTGGGAAAGTCAACTTCTGACCCCTGTGGAAAAAGCTAAACTAAAATATGGACTACATTGTAATCATTATTGATGCATTCACTACCGGGTGGAATAAAAGTGCATGAGAAAATAAATTGATGGGCGGGTACGCAAACATTAATATTCATCTCAAAAAGTTTCATTTTTGTTTGGTGTGATGACCTCTCCTCATTCCTTGTCCAATCAAAATTGGGGATCCTTACACTTGCAACATTGGGGGGGTGGTGCACTGACCTAGAAAATAGTATAACTAGGGTAGGCTTAGTTAGTTAATTTGTCCGACTTGTCCGAATAGCTGACCTGTCACTGACCCAACTCACTCAATAGGTGACCAAGAGAAGTGTGGCTCAATGGTTAGAGCCGCAGACCCTGATGCAGAGGTCTAGCCCGGGACCAGGGTTCAATTCCCCGCCTCGGCAGGTCTTGGGCTCAAAATTCCACGGACCTGATAATTCTCGCCTCGGTGCCTATTCCAATCATGGAGTCCCACTCTGCAACTCTGGGCAATAGCTTGCTTAATCTCCACAACACCCCCACAATGCTAAGGATGCCTGGCCACCACCTTGGGGATGCCCAGGAGTGGATGCCTCACAGGGAAAGCCAGGATGGGTTCCACAGCTGTATTCGTACAAGCGCCTTGAGACCCTTGCGGGTGAGTAGTGCGCCATACAAGTATCAATTTACATTTACATTTACCAAGAGCAGAGGGCTGCGGAGCACTCTGTCAGAAGATTCGATAACCCAATAGGGGTTCTGGGAGCTGAAGTGCTGGCGAAGCACTTTGTCGGGAAAATCGATAACCCAATCGGGGTTCTGGCTGATAGCTGCAGAGAGGGAGTAGCGCAGGCGTTGCAACTGAGCTTCGGGTGCTGGTCTTAACCTTGGTGGTCCTGTCCAGATCCAAATTTCCTTTACCTGTCCTGATTTCCGATCTGCACCTGCAAGCATACAGGCGAAGGCATCTTTTTGGGGTTTCTGTTCTTTGTCCAGCCCGTGGCCAGGGTTGGTCTTTACACCATTCTAGGTAAATATACATTTGTGTGGGTTCGTCATTATATTGTTTCTTTCTTTTTACCCTTCCTACCGTTAAAAGCTTTGATTACATATGTTCCCTTCTCTTACCCTCCCTTTGGTAAATGTTTTCAAAATCAATTTTATGCATTACATGTTCTTTTTCGTTCCCCTCCCTATTGCTAAATGTTTGAGAACTGTTTAATACATCTTTTGCATAGTTACATTCTGATACTGATTTTCATTATTGAGAGTCTTTTGGTGTTTAATCTTTGGATCATGACCATTTAAGAAGTTTAGATAAAGATTTTAACATTTTCCAGAGTCTGTGGTTATTATATGAGTGCAAATGTTATTTTTCCTATTATTCTAACACCCTTGATCCCTTAGGGCTTTAGGTACTGGTGACGTGGATTGATAAGTCAAATATAATGGTCAAAAGTCCTAAATGAATAAAATACACTGATAGTAGAGCGAAGGTTACCTGCTAGATTGCTCAATTTTTAAGTTTATTGATCATGGGCCCAGGTGAGTATTGGTAAAAGACTAGTCTGATGACCTGCGCTCTCTATCACAATGACACAGACTAAAATCACATTGTCAACAGAAAACATTAAATATAGAGAAATATCTTAATTGTCAATCTATATATCCATCCCCAAATAGTGAAGTTGTGAGTATGACCTATAATTAGGGTCAAAATACTCAAAAATAAATTAATTTTTACAATTGTTAAGGAGAGTGGATTAATCGTTGACGTTTCAGTCTTCCCGGTAGCAAATCATTGATGGCATCCTCAACAACAACACAGGACTCTACATTGCAAGCCCCTTAGCTTCTTTGTAGCCAGCCAGTGTACCATGCATCTTCTACGTATGACTTTCCATCGCAAACCACTCATCGATGTCATGCTCGATGATAATCCAAGGCCTCATATCACAGCTCTTTGGAACCACCTCCACGTGACGCACCTTCAACATGGGATCTCGTAATGCTTCACAACCAGGATTTAAGGTACTCTTGGGCAGCGGGCCTAACTTAGTCTCTGTAACCAGCCTGCGCTCCTTTGCGGTTGGTGTGAACTACTGACTTTTTGCTTTTAGGCACTACTTTTATGTGAAACTTTAAAATTGCAAATCTCCGATCTCCTGATAAGAATTTTGTCATATTGGCCTCAAATAATGTATTAATTTTTGCTCTATTTTTCTAAATTGTAGTGGGATTTTTCTTGTGTTTAGTTTTCACTTAATGACTATGTGAAGATACTTAATATATTGTCTCCTAGTTAAGGCTGACTACTTTGTGTCAAGCTCCCAGAGGGTTAAGCACAGTTTAAGTTGGGTTCTGCTTGTGTTTCACCCTGACAGGGATTGTGGTTTCTGCTTCAGTAGGGTTTCACCTTCTTTCAACCAGTAACCCAATTACTAACACACTGTAACAATATTATCTCTATGTAGCTTCAATATTTACTAATATGGCTGTATTTTAACAGCGCATACATTTTTTAAAATATGCACCAAAGTAGTAAGAAACTTATGGCAATGTATTTGAAGCTGGCTTATCAAATTATAAGATAGCACGCTAACAGCACCGAAAATGCTGCAGTTTGATTGATTGTTTGGTCTAGAAAATTAATCCTGCCTATTAAATTAGGAAATCATTACATTGGCTTCGACTAGACAGCAGGATTGATTGTAAAATATTCACACTAACTTAAAAGTGCTCCCAAAAAAAACACTAGTACCCTCTTACCAAAGCCACTACACATCGCATTGCTTCATGCCCCCATGGAAATTTAAATCATGGGTGATTTAGGGTTCCTCATACTTGACAGTATATGCATTGTTTTTATTCAGACGTGGAAATAGGAAAATGTTTCTGAGGATTGTTTTTGTACAGGAAGGTGTCTCTTCTGATTCTGTCAGGAGGTATTCTTAAAATATTTTGCTTTATAATGTATTTCGTTTCCTTAAACATTCCTAAAGCATTGCATTCACTCTCAATGTAAATATAATTACAGAATAAAATGGCCAAACAAAATGTTATGAAGCAGCTGTCTTTATTCCAAACCGATTCCACTACTTTCTATTTTATGCGCGGCGAACGGGTAAAGGCCCTCCGAGATGTAGTATGAATTTTTTATGTAATCTTGGCGCTACACAGTTTTGAAAGAGAGCCAATTCCCGGTAGCTGGTGCTACCATGCAAAGAACAAAGCACAAATTATATCAAACAGCAGCACATAATATAACAAGCAGTGAAGGGGTCAGCTGTTGTTAAGGGAACCCCAAGAGATGAAGCAAAAAGCATTCAGGCTTTAACTTCTTCATATGACTTCTTATTAGGCTTGTTTTTATTTGTTTTATTGTAAAACATACTTTCCACAGTCAGAAGAGTGTTCCTGTGACTTAATCACATGATGCTTCAGACATTCACAGAGGGTAGCACTGTAAGACATATGGAGCTAGATTTGCAGATGGTTTCCGTACCCTTCAACAATGAATACCAGCAAAGTGCAACGGAGTTCAGTACTTAGTTCATGTTGTTATCAAGAACAAATCACCCCACCTATTATATTCAGAGCAAACACAAGGAGAGGATGGACGGAGCGCTGAAACATTGTAGAGATTCATCCCCAGTCACAGATCTGGGTTGCATCCATCATCGTTCTTTAGCTCACTTCGCCACCTCAGTTCAGACACAGCAATATGCAAATCATTCTTGACCCTGTGCCTCATGGGAACAGTCCAGCCCGAACTGCCAAGCCATGTCTTCCCTAGACCGTAAACAAGCATCCTTGGCTAGTATCGGGCTAAGAGATTGGGCTAACAGCCCTCATCAGACAGGCTAGTTTGAATCCAGGGGCAAAGTGAGCAAGGGAACCACGTCTGGGCATACCCTGCCAACTTAGGGCAAACAAAGCAAACACAAGGAGATGATGGACGGAGTGCTGAAACTTTTCAGACACTCACCCTCAGTCACACATCTGGGTTGAATCTATCATCGTTCTTTAGCTCACTTCGCCACCCTAGTTCAAACACAGCTATATGCAAGTCAGTCTTGAACCTGTGCCTCATGGGAGGAATCCAGCCTGTACTGCCGAGCTATGTCTTTTCATGGACCGGAAACAAGCATCCTGGGACCGGTTTTGGGGTAACAGCCCTCATCAGCCAGGCTAGCTTGAATCCAGTGGCAAAGTGAGAAATATTATAATTCAGAGGCATCGCCAAGAATTCTTAACTGGTTGGCATTTACCAGAAAGTAATTGTGCCTAACAAGGCGTTTTTCAGTGGGTCTTAGAGGGTCTCTTCTAAACAATTTGTGGGATTGATGGAGTATACAATAATTTGACAGGGTGCTTTGGATTGCGAAGGGAATGTTCAAGGTATTTTAAAACAACCTGGCTAGCAACATAGTTCAAAATTCTGGGAAAAGGTGCACTTAAAAGGACATTGGATCAGCCACATGCGCCATACTGGATAAGATTTAAATATTCTTACATGGAGGGTGGGCAATTACGGTAAATTTCACAATGTAAACAAGAATTGGCAAAGCAAATAGTTCTGGAGTTGCCTGTCAGCTTTATGCATTGCCAATTCTTGTTTTATTCTGTCATGGGTTTTGCAAAACGTTATTACTAGGTAAGCTTCCTCCACTCATCAACCTAAACAAAAAACATTGGCTAAAAGCAGGAATATTTTTGGGTCTCAAAAAAATACATTGCCTAAGTAGTCACTTGCAATGAAGGAAACAACTTTGGGCTGATTATGAGTTTGACAGTGCAGCAGCAGGACCACACAACTGCCACACCACAAGACCCATGTGGGAACCATCTGTTGTAAATTTACTTTTTTAGTTATTGGCGGGTGATTCCTTTGGCGTTCCCATGGCGGTGCCAATAAAATAAGCACCACAATGATAACAACAAAAACAGTTTCTGCACGGCATGGACTGAAAATTCTATGCTGTGCTGGAACTTCTGTGCATCCACAATGCAGAAGGGCCCTGTAGATGCCCCCTTTGTGATTTCTGCCAGGGTTTTCATGGAGGAGGAACCACAATGAAAACTCTGGCGGAGAGGAAACTAATAATATGCTTGGTAAGACCACTGCAGTCCCAAAGCATTTTGAGACCTCTGGACCAATGGGCCACCGCCAAGGTATGGAGGTTCCCTGCCAGAGTCAGCGGTCACGAGGGTCAGAATGTGGTGGTCCCAAGAACACCAACACTGCCCAACTATGAGTCTGGTGGTTCAAGGACCCCCAGACTCATAGTATTCCGCCCCTTTGAGCGTAGCATGCCATAACTCACATTGAAGACAGACAATGGCTGAAGTGGGCTGGCCCATTGCCTCACAATGCATGCTGGAGGGAGGGGATGGAATATGTGAATGACACAATCACAGATTAATTGATCAAGTCTGACTGAAACTCCCTATAACTAACTATAATATACAGATAATTTGTGTAAAATCAAAAGGTCTTGATTAAATGTTTAGGAAAATATCTTTCACAAATAGAGGGTTAAAATGATGAATAGATATAGAAGCTTGCAAAGAAAGATAGCTAGAGAGGGTTGTAAAGAGAGGCCTATACTGTTGGGTAGATAGATAGATAGATAGATAGATAGATAGATAGATAGATAGATAGATAGATAGATAGATAGATAGACAGATAGATAGATAGATAGATAGATAGATAGATAGATAGATGGATAGATACCAAACAAAAGTAGAGAAAGCAAATGAGAAAGCCACACAAGCAAGACATAGGAATTATTTTGGTTTATAAGTGTAACTGTGACCTCCACTTAAGATACATACAAGCTTGATATACAGGAGTGCAGTGCACTTCATTGTGTGCATACTAAAAATGGGATAACTTTATAAAGTGCAGTTTCAAATGGATACTATCTGCTATGCTGTGAGGTACCAGCAGTCAAATAAACAAAGGGCACACTGAAAGAAATTTACAACAGTTTTAGGAGGAGACAGGAACTGTTACAGGTGCCCTGGCCGTGTGCTCACACAAAAAGCAACAAAAGTGTCTCGTTATCATATTAGGCTCTAAAAACAAATGGGCCAATTCATAGAACTAATCTTAGACAAAATCCTAAATTTACTACTTTTGATATTCACAGAAGACATTTACTAGTAGTAACGTTTGGCTTTTGTCTTAAATTAGGATTTTGTGTTAAATCAGGATTTTGTGATAAATTAGGATTTTGTTTTAAAACCAAAACTTAAGACAAACTTAAGTTTAATTTGAGACAAAATCCTAACTTAAGACAAAATCCTAACTTGAGACAAATGTCTTCTGTGAATACAAAAAGTAGTATGTTTAGGATTTTGTCTCAGATTAGTTCTGTGAATCAGCCCCTAGGGCAATTAAAAACATAACTTTTAACAAGCTTCATCACAGATTAAATAATATGAATGTTAGTGAGGGTGAACATTGTTTTAATCATTGTTTGAAAATACAGTTTATAAATTAAATTGATATATTTAAATTATTTTGATATGTAATATACCTTTAACATGAAGAGTTATTGTTCGGTCAAATGTAATTTCCTTCATTCAAACTTTATTTTCTTTTATTTATTAAAATGTTTCTTTTACACTAAAATATATTTACAGCAAATTACCCCATATATTACATCACTCATGACATCTTCTATGACATAGTTGATATTATCACATCAAGATTTGCAATGACATTACTGATGAGTAAACTATGCATGGCGGGGTGTGCGAGTTATAGTTGCCTTTGTGCACAAGATATAGTTACTTGAGATAACCATACCTATAATGGTACATTTCTGTTGTTTTTAGAGTTTAAAACGTTGCATTGTTACCTAAAGTTCCTTCTAACTATAGTGGTACTTTAACTTTTCTTTTTCCAGTGAATATAAATATATAAATATATATATTCACTGAAAAAAACAAAGGTTACAAGAAAGTTATATTTAGGCTCACATTTCACCCATACAAAACCAGTGAAATTCAGCAGTAATAGTTACCTGAGCTAACTATAATTTACGGCCTGCATGATTTGGATGCACTCCAAAACCATATAACCCAGAATGCAGTAGCCTGATGTTTGGAGAGCCACCGAAGACTTCATTGGAAGAACTGGAGACAACAGTAACAGCGCAAGTTCGGTGCTGGGAGCCAGAAGGCTGTGCTTGGTGGAAACTTGTGCCCTGCCTAAAGCCCTAAACATTGATTAATGGCACTTCTCAGAGCCGGTCGTAGCTCAAGGCACATGCCAAACTTTGAATACTGGGATCTCAGCATGAACTTTCACACTTTCACAAGTTCCAGTAGTTTGAACAGAGAAACCAAGGGGAGCGCTGCGATTTGATATTTTGAAAGTGGAATCCAAAAAGATTTATTTACATCGTGTTATTGGAATTTAAAGCGTGGCTGGCAGAAGTCAGTAAAATAAAGGAGACGTTTGTACTTACTGACACATTAGAAATTATGTAGTGAAAGGCTGCCAACTCTCAAAACTTGACAAGAGAAATTCGATTTGTGATACTTTTAAAGATTCCAGGAAATTATTTGAAGCGCACACAAGGCGAATAAAGAGCTGATAAAAATGCTCTTAGTGTTACAAAAATGCTCTTCACTGCTAGAAGCATGCAGAAACAGAAATAGTTTTTAACTTAACTTTTCTATAACGATAACATTGGCAACTACAAGCATGAAAGATACAAGACTACAAAAGTGACTCTTTCATGTTTATTTAATTGGCAACACCTGTGGATCGAGTTGAAAACTAAAAGAAAAAAATCAGTGCATTTTATGGTTGACAAAGGTTAAGTTCACAGCCAAAACGCAGTCTAATTTTAATGCAAGTGTTGTTGGTGGATAAAATAATGAATTTCCATATTTCTCTGGATGGAGGGAAAATGCTGTATATATATAAATTACCTACTGGCAGTCACCAGTAGGTAGTTATAGTTAGGATCTACTTTCCATAGGAAATCCGCAACATTCTATTGGAAATAACTTGGGCGCCGATGGACGAATCTTCACGAATTTCTCAAAGTTTGTGGCCCGCTCCGCTCCGTCCCTGAAAATGTGGGGGGGATTCGTCAAGCGGGGGCCGAGATAAAAGGGGGGGTCCCAAAACATGTTTTCTCCATGTTAATTTCCATAGGGCGGTCAAACTCACTTTTAGCCCGAACGGCTGAATGGATTTCCACCAAACTTGGCAAAATTGTAGGGACTGGTAGCCCGATGTGCCTTTGCTATGACTCAAGATATGTGCTCCAGTGGATTTTGAATAATTTAGGTTCAAAAATATATATATATCTATGGCAGCTCCCCGGTACGCGCACCAGGGAGCGCTCTGGGCGCGCCACGCGAGGAGGTGCGCACGGAAAGCTGATTGGCTCTCGGGTGTCTGTAAACATTCGAAACAGTCCGGACCGGCCGCCATCTTGTGTCTCGGTAGGATAGAGACACAAGAGGTGGAAAAAAAGGGGAAAATTACCAAAAGGGGGCAGGGTTGCTCCCCCCTGACCCCCTAGGTGGGATGTTGGGGCTATAAAAGGGCCCCGCGGAGCAAAATAAAAAAAAACAAAAGTACGCGCACCGGGGAGCGGACCGGGGAGCGGCCCATGGGGAAAGAAGAATGACAGAGTTT